>NC_084578.2:12172500-12205000 GCF_033978685.3 Nerophis lumbriciformis
CGGTTAAAAAAATATATGGTCTTTTTTCTGCAACATCAAGGTATATATTGACGCTTACATAGGTCTGGTGATAATTGGGACGGTATAGCTCGGTTGGTAGAGCGGCCGTGCCATTAACTTGAGGGTTGCAGGTTCGATCCCCGCTTCCGCCATCCTAGTCACTGCCGTTGTGTCCTTGGGCAAGACACTTTACCCACCTGCTCCCAGTGCCACCCACACTGGTTTAATTGTAACTTAGATATTGGGTTTCACTATGTAAAGCGCTTTGAGTCACTTGAGAAAAAGCGCTATATAAATATAATTCACTTCACAATTCACTTCACTAATGTTCCAAATTAAAAAAATAATAATAATCATGAACCAAAAGCAATGTTGTTCGAAATGATTCACCTATATAAGGTTGCAAAATATTTCACTTAGTACATTTTTGGGGGGGAAAAACAATTGCATATTTTGTGTTTTTGTTCTATTAAAAAAAGAGGGTTTTGACAAAAAAAGGGCATGAAACATAAAAACATTAAAACATGTATGTCAACGGATGGATCTAAAGTTGATCTATAGCTATTTAAGTGTTGAAATTAAAGTTAAAGTACCACTAATAGCACTAGATGTGGTGAAATTACCCTCTGCATTTGACCCTTCCCCTTGTTCCACCCCCTGGGGGGAATCATTTTGGTGATTTAACCCCCAATTCCAACCCTTGATGCTGAGTGCCAAGCAGGGATGTAATGGGTCCCATTTTTATAGTCTTTGGTATGACTCGGCTGGGGTTTGAACTCACGACCTACCGATGTTAGGGCGGACACTCTAATACAAGGCCACTGAGTTAAATTAAGAAAAAAATATGAATATATTCATTTTGGTGTAAAAAAGTTTGGACATCCCTGGCTGATACCATCTTTATTTTCTACATAACTACGGCGGGCAGCCAGTAAGCCCCGCAATTAGCCTTGACTGCTTAAATAAACTTACCAGTGTGGTGCGTTCAATGACACTCTAGTAACACAAACTCTGAGGCACCGGTTGACTTTAGGTTTTAACTCTCTAGGAAATGGATCAATTATCACAGGTATTGCTTACACGTTACCAAAGGCTGTGGTTATAAGAACCAATCTAGAGATGCTACCCTTCTTGGTTTCCAGTGCACAAGATACAAAATAAAAGTTTTGGGGAGTGTTATTACGAGAAGAGAACCTTGCAAATGGAGACACATTTTGATTGACTGTGTGAAGACCATACGGATTGGAGTTAACTCATATTTTACCAGTGAAAAAAAATATGTCAAAAGAAAAGTGGCGGTCAAAGATCACACGTAAGTTTCTGAGGTTGAGTTTGACAGAGTTGAGAGACGAGGTCAACCTAGTCTGTTCTTAATTACGGGGCAACAACAGACCCTTATGTCTTGTCTGCGCGGACTGAAGTTAGTCTCTGGTCTATGGTAGCGCTGAAGCGCCTCGGGGACTTTGCGCAGACTGACGGACAACCGACCTTGCAAATCATCCGCATGTGAATGATACAGTGCAGGGGTCGGCAACCCAAAACGTTGAAAGAGCCATATTGGACCACAAATATAAAAAAAGTAATCTGTCTGGAGCCGCAAACAATTAAAAGACTGATATAAGTGTTATAAAGATGGCAACACAAGATGTAAGTAGCTAATTAGCTATAATAGCCTACTATCAAAATGACTATTTCAACAGAAATGTTGAAATATAATATTTATTCTACACATTTGTACAACATTGGAAAACATGAGTAAAACTTCTCAGAGGGGTGAGATAACTTCTGGAAATGACTGTCTTAGAATGGCCAAAGATATATATTGTTTCAGTGTCCGCCCTGTGATCGGTAGGTTGTGAGTTCAAACCCCGGCCGAGTCGTACCAAAGACTATAAAAACGGGACCCATTAAAACCCTGCTTGGCATTCAGCATCAAGGGTTGGAATTGGGGGTTAAATCACCAAAAATTATTCCCGGGCGTGGCCACCGCTGCTGCTCACTGCTTCTCTCACCTCTCAGGGGTGATCAAGGGTGATGGATCAAATTTAGAGAATATTTTCGCCACACCTAGTGTGTGTGTGACAATCATTGGTACTTTAACTTGAACTTTATTGTCTATTGAGATCCCCATTAGCCGACGCACAAACGGCAGGTTAGTCTTCATGGGGTCCTTTTCAAAAAGTTCAAAGTGAAATAATAATACACAGATCCAGTTACAAATAAAAGAAAGGAAAAAGGAAAAGAAGAAGAAAATTCTCAAAATAATTTAAAAAAAAATAACAGTATACGCAGATCCAGTTACAATAAAAGAAAGGAAAAAGAAAAACTAAATTCTCAAAATAATTTAAAAAAATAACAGTGCACAGATCCAGTCACAGAACATATGCGAATCCAGTTACAATAAAAGAAAGGAAAAAGGAAAAGAAAATTCTCAAAATAGTAAAAAAAAAAAAATAACAGTACACAGATCCAGTTACAGAACATATGCAGATCCAGTTACAATAAAAGAAAGGAAAAAGAAAATTCTCAAAAAAAAAAATATATATATAACAGTACACAGATCCAGTTACAGAACATATGTGAATCCAGTTACAATAAAAGAGGAAAAAGAAAAAGAAAATTCTCAAAATAATAAAAAAAAATAAGAGTCCACAGATCCAGTTACAGAACATACGCAAATCCAGTTACAAATAAAATAAAGGAAAAAGGAAAAGAAAAAGACAATTCTCAAAAAAAAAAAAAAAAAAAAAATAACAGTACACAGATCCAGTTACAGAACATACACAAATCCAGTTACAATAAAAGAGGAAAAAGAAAAAGAAATCTCTAAAATTAATCTAAAAAAAAATAAAAGTACACAGATCCAGTTACAGAACATACACAAATCTAGTTCCAATAAAAGAAAGGAAAAAGAAAAAGAAAATTCTCAAAATAATTAAAAAAAAATAACAGTCCACAGATTCAGTTACAGAACATACACAAATCCAGTTACAAATAAAATGAAGGAAAAAGGAAAAGAAAAAGACAATTCTCCAAATAATTTAAAGAAAAATAACAGTACACAGATCCAGTTACAGAACATACGCAAACCAGTTACAATAAAAGAAAGGAAAAAGAAAAAGAAAATTCTTGAAAAATAAAATAAAATAAATAACAGTACACATATCCAGTTACAAAATATACGCAAATCCAGTTGCAATAAAAGAAAGGAAAAAGAAAAAGAAAATTCTCAAAATAAAAAAATATATATAACAGTCCACAGATCCAGTTACAGAACATATGCAAATCTAGTTACAATAAAAGAAGGGTACAAAGGAAATGAAAAAGAAAATTCTCAAAATAATAATAAAAAAAAATGACAGTCCACAGATCCAGTTACAATAAAAGAAAGGAAAAAGGGAAAGAGAAAAAAAGAAAAAGAGAGAAAAAAAAAGTTCTCAAACTGATAACATGAAAGATTAACTCTTAAGTCTAAAAAGTGACTTTACATGTTTCTTAAATGTTTTGTTTTTTTACTGGGAATAGTCCTAATATTTAAATAAAGAGTATTCCATGATAAAATGCCTCCGTATACAACACATGCTTTTCATTGAATTAGTTATTGATGGTGGTAATGCAAGCAGGGGCGCCGAAAAGGGGGGGGGGGCTAAAGGAGACAGATTCTAGGGGCCCATGATGGAGGGGGGCCCAGAGAGGCCCCTAATGATGATGAAATTATAATACAGAAAAAATAATGACACTGTGTTGGGGGCCCTGTAAAGATTCTTTTCATGGGGCCCAAAATCCCTGGCGGCGCCCCTGAATGCAAGTAGACCTTGAGTTGAAGCTCCTGGTACTGTAGTGGTGAACATCAGCATTATAACCAATCTACTTCAAAAGAGCTGTAGGGTACTTGTTATGAATAATGTTTCGGATAAATAACAATAAACCGCTGTATAATCTATGAATAACCTTCAGCCATCCAAGACTGAAGAATGCATACGGTCCAGAAGCCGTTGTCGAAGTGGATTGAATAAGACTGAGGAAACGGTCAAAAAGCGGGTTTAAAACTGTCTGTAAAACAAAATCTATGCAACATTTTGATCAAAGAACCTTCATTACATGTTATGTAGACCACAAGGAAGTGTTTTAAATGTGGAAAACAATCATAATATGACTCCTTTATAGTATAAAGAGAGTAGTTTAAGATATGTTCAAAGTAAAAAGTGTGGCGAGATAACTTATGATTGATAACATTGACTTGACTTGACTGCACAATATGGAGTACTGCTAGTGATCTCCAATTGGCTGCACTGAGGAAAACACACTGAAGAAATAAAATACACTGAAGAAATCCATTCCACCAGTTGTGTGCTGCTGGCGTGGACTCAGTCAATGACGGATGACTGCTGGGTTAAAAGCTTGCTTCTTCATTTGTCACCAAACATTCCTATTCGAGAACTATGTTAGGACTTGTTCCATATATTTAAGAGCATCCGTCATTATTGTAAAGGCTGCAGACATTAGAAAGAGGGCATTCAACTCAGGATAAATAAATGCAAACACTTTGTTCCAAGCAGAGGATGAAAATGTTTGCGAGCGGTAGACACCTGGGAATTGAGCCCAAACAGAACTCAGTGGATAGAACATTGTTGCCGTTTGGACCAGAGATCTGGCAGGAATGAGATGGGTTGGCCAGAATGAAATTGTCGCTTTGTATCTGCTCGATGACTTAAGAGCTAACTTGGTTCACAATAACAACAAAATAATAACAAAGTAACCAAATGTTCTTATTCTGTTTTGCTGCCCTTATTTTGCAAATATTCACCTGAAACAGTTCCAAATGATTGATGAGTTAAGTAAATGTAGATAAGCAAGGGAAAACTTTTTTCACGAATAAATATACAACCGATGTGTCCAAACTAGGGTTGTATGGTATACCGGTATTAGTATAGTACCGCGATACTAATGAATCATATTCGGTACTATATCGCCTCTGAAAAGTACCGATAAGAATAAGTGATTATTACATTTGAACAGAAGTGTAGATAGAACATGTTAAAAGAGAAAGTAAGCAGATAATAACATTAAATGAACAAGTAGATTAATAATTCATTTTCTACCGCTTGTCCTTAATAATGTTGACAAAATAATAGAATGGGGAATGACACGATATGTTACTGCATATGTCAGCAGACTAAATTAGGAGCCTTTGTTTGTTTACTTACTACTAAAAGACAAGTTGTCTAATATGTTCACTGTTTTATTTAAGGACTAACTTGCAATAAGAAATATATGTTTAATGTTTCGTAAGATGTTTTGTTAAAATAAAGCCAATAATGCCATTTTTGTGGTCCCCTTTATTTAGAAAAGTACCGAAAATTACCGAAAAGTATCAAAATAATTTTGGTACCGGTACCAAAATATTGATATCGGGACAACACTACTACAAACTATATGATATGGCCCGCACTTTGCATAAAATTGAAAGGAGCATCCACTGATATAACCCGATGCAAACAACCTTCCCTAGTCATGGTGCGAAAAAAAAAAAATACATCGAACCAACACAAAATGCCTACAGATATGGTCACACATAACAAGCTGTAACACAATTTGTCGGTATTATAAAAAAAAAAAAACATCCATGCACCATATAAAAAAATATATATATATATATATATATATATATATAATTACACCCATTTAAATCATTACAAAGCATGGTGGGAAAAATGCAAAACACTATTTTCCACACTTATCCATGTTTGGTGTATTTTAGCTGGTTGATATTTCTGATTGACTGCAAAACTTTATGGAGGTCTTCACGAAAGTAAACAAGGTCGGAGTCAAACTTTCACATGCTCTTAAAATCCGATTATATTATTATATATGTATATATATACAGTTGTGGTCAAAAGTTTACATACACTTGTAAAGAACATAATGTCATGGCTGTCTTGAATTTTCAATAATTTCTACAACTCCTATTTTTTTGTGATAGAGTGATTGGAGCACATACTTGTTGGTCACAAAAAACATTCATGAAATGTGGTTCTTTTATGAATTTATAATGGGTTTGATTGATTGATTGATTGAGACTTTTATTAGTAGATTGCACAGTACAGTACATATTCCGTACAATTGACCACTAAATGGTAACACCCGAATAAGTTTTTCAACTTGTTTAAGTCGGGGTCGACGTAAATCGATTCATGAGTCTACTGAAAATGTGACCAAATTTGCTGGGTCAAAAGTATACATACAGCAATGTTAATATTTGGTTACATCTCCCTGTTTGGTTACATGTTTCACTGCAATAAGGCGCTTTTGGTAGCCATCCACAAGCTTCTGGTCGAATTTTTGACCACTCCTCTTAACAACATTGGTGCAGTTCAGCTAAATGTGTTGGTTTTCTGACATGGACTTGTTTCTTCAGCATTGTCCACACGTTTAAGTCAGGACTTTGGGAAGGCCATTCTAAAACCTTAATTCTAGCCTGATTTAGCCATTCCTTTACCACTTTTGACGTGTGTTTGGGGACATTGTCCTGTTGGAACACCCAACTCCGGGCTGATGATTTCAGGTTGTCCTGAAGAATTTGGAGGTAACCCTCCTTTTTCATTGTCCTATTTACTCTCTGTAAAGCACCAGTTCCATTGGCAGCAAAAACAGGCCCAGATCATAATACTACCATCACCATGCTTGACGGTAGGAATTGTGTTCCTGGGATTAAAGGCCTCACCTTTTCTCCTCCAAACATATTGCTGGGTATTGTGGCTAAACAGCTCAATTTTTCTTTCATCTGAACATAGAACTTTCCTCCAGAAGGTCTTATCTTTGTCCATGTGATGTCTGTTGCGCAGGTTTCCCTGCTCTTCAGGGAATTTTATAATAAAATCCCCTGCAGAGCAGCTGCGAAACAGGCTTGTAAGGATGAAATAGCCTCTGTGTTTTTTCCTGACCTAATGTATATTCCACTCTACCCCGGTATTGAGCACTGTTTTCTCGGATAAACCACAGAAATCTCGACTATATATATATATATATATATATATATATATATATATATATATATATATATATATATATATATATAATGTATAAAACTGCACAGAATACTCACTAGGTTTGATTAGAACAAATTATGGTCAGAAATTGCTCATGAGGAAGAGCATCGTCGACCGGGTTGGCGGTTTGAACCCAACCATCTGTCCCTGCTGTTGTGCACTTGGGCAAGACACGTCTCCTACCGGTATATAAATGTAAATTAATATCTGGCAGTGGTCGGAGAGGCAGAGACATTTCCATTAGTATTCCCCGAGACAGATTGTGTGAGTGAATGAATAATGGGGTTTCAGTGTAAAATGCCATGGCTGCTATAAAAAAAAACATTTCCACTCTTTTCTCAATATATAAAACAGTTTTTCTCTTATAAACTGGTATAAATCGGTGTATTTCCACCTCTAGCTAAAATGAGGCCATACTTTATATGTTGTATTCATCTTGTTCACTCTCACAACACACACACAAGTTGTGCAGAATGTTTATATTAAAATACTTCTGCAAACTATTCCATTCACTTCACCTGGAGAACTTAAAGGTGACCGATGATGATTTTAATCTACTTTTAAAACACTTCCTTGTGGTCCAGATATGTATTGGACATGCTCATTTGTAAATTTTGATCAACAATCACTTTTATAATCCGTTTTTGAGTCTATCTGCAAGATATTCAAATGGTGGAGGCGATTTTTTTAGATGGCAAAGAAAACTTTATTCTTGACACGGTCGAAAATATACTTCACAAACATCAGTATCTCCCTCAGATTGCCACTATATACTGAACAAAAAGAAAAAGAAAACTATTTTGTTTGTGCTCCCATTTTTCATGAGTTGAATTCAAAGATCTAAAACTTTTACTATATACGGTACACAAAAGACCTATTCCTCGCAAATATTGTCCACAAATCCGTTTAAATCTGTGTTAGTGAGCATTACTCCTTTGCCAAGGTAATCAATCCCACCTCACAAGTGTTCATACTTGCCAACCCTCCCGAATTTTCCGGGAGACTCCCGAAATTCAGCGCCTCACCCGAAAACCTCCCGGGACAAATATTCTCCCGAAAATCTCCCGATTTTCAGCCGGAGCTGGAGGGGGCGGACCTGAGTGAGGACAGCCTTTTTTCACGACAGGAGGACAACAGGGTGACAAGAACTAAATCATCCAGACTAGAGATAAATTGTATTATCATGTTTATCTTACCTAAAAATAAATATATTTATTAATTAAAAAAAAAAAACGAAATAAATTTTTACTATATTTTGCTAAAAACATCAAAATTAATTGTATTTTTATTTGTATTTTTTCTGACTCCTTATTACATCCAGCCATATAATTATACCGCTACATTAAAATAAACATATATGAAATAATTAATTTTAAATAATCATAATAATTCATTTAAAATGACCATATTTAATTATTAAAATAATTGCTTGTTTATCAACAACTTTACCATTTTATTCATTACAATTTGAAGCTCTCAGAAGCCAAGTTATCTTATATTCATGTTATATTTATGCAAGTTTGAAGTATCAATTATCTAAACACAGATTTGTTATATATACATATATATCCATCCATCCATTTTCTACCGCTTATTCCCCTTTGGGGTCGCGGGGGGCGCTGGAGCCTATCTCAGCTACAATCGGGCGGAAGGCGGGGTACACCCTGGACAAGTCGCCACCTTATCGCAGGGCCAACACAGATAGACAGACAACATTCACACTCACATCCACACACTAGGGCCAATTTAGTGTTGCCAATCAACTTATCCCCAGGTGCATGTCTTTGGAAGTGGGAGGAAGCCGGAGTACCCGGAGGGAACCCACGCAGTCACGGGGAGAACATGCAAACTCCACACAGAAAGATCCCGAGCCTGGGATTGAACCCAAGACTACTCAGGACCTTCGTATTGTGAGGCAGATGCACTAACCCCTCTGCCACCGTGAAGCCCTACACATATATATATATATATATATATATATATATATATATATATATATATATATATATATATATACATATATATATATATATATATATATATATATATATATATATATATATACATATATATATATATATATATATATATATATATATATATATATATATATATATATATATATGAAATACTTGGTGAATTCTAGCTGTCAATATACTCCTCCCCTCTTAACCACGCCCCCAACCACGCCCCGCCCCACCCCCGACCACGCCCCCACTCCCCACCCCCCCACCTCCCGAAATCAGAGGTCTCAAGGTTGGCAAGTATGCAGGTGTTGCATATCAAGATGCTGATTAAACAGCATGATTATTGCACAGGTGGGCCTTAGGCTGCCAACAATAAAAGGCCACACTGAAATTTGCGGTTTTATCACACAGCACAATGCCACAGATGTCACAAGTTTTGAGGGAGCGTGTAGTCGGCATGCTGACTGCAGGAATGTCCACCAAAGCTGTTACCCGTGAATTGAATGTTAATTTCTCTACCATAAACCATCTCCAAAGGCTGTCCAGAGAATTTGGCAGTACATCCAACCGGCCTCAGATTCGAAGACGCACTTGGCGTAAAGTTAGATGCTACCGTCGATAGTAATGTCAAAATTAAGGTAGTTTTCACAGGCTGGGATAATAAATGGATTAACTTGAAACTCTTTGCGCTTCAGCATCCGCTGACCCCTCTCTGTCAGTTTACGTAGCCTACCACTTGGTGGCTGAGTTGCTGTTGTTCCCAAACTCTTCATTTTTCTTATAATAAAGTTGACTTTGGAATATTTAGGAGCGAGGAAATTTCACGACTGGATTTGTTGCACAGGTGGCATCCTATGACAGTTCCACGCTGGAAATCACTGAGAGCGGCCAATTTTTTTTTACAAATGTTTGTAGAAACAGTCTCCATGCCTAAGTGCTTGATTTTATACACCGGGCCATGTTATTAGGACACCTGATTCTCATCATTTGGATGAGTGGCCAAATACTTTTGGCAATATAGTGTATATATCTGCGGCTTATAGTAATATACAGAAAAATATGTTTTTCCTCGGTTAACTGAAGTGAAAACATAATAATATAATATCATTTTTTATGTTACATGTTTGTAAGTAGTATCTATTTCTTACATGACACAACGTCGTACCAATTTCTGGACACGCCGTCGAACATCTATTTCACTCGACACAACTTCTCTTTTCAAGCTGTGTTTTTATTATTGTCCGTATTTTACAGGCCTCGTACGTCTTGTTTCGTAGGAGAATTTAAGAGTGGGAGCACGACGACTTTAGCAGACGACAAAAAAATGAAACTGGATGTTCCGGAAAATGGAAGAACTCATCCCAGCCTTGGCAGTGGAAACTCAATGTAGGGAGGATTGTTGGGGAGAGAGAGATAGCAGAGCAGAGAATTTTCCATGCGGAAGCTACAGCTTACTTGGCCTGGGAGGATTTTCTCAAGGTTTTGTAGGTCTTCCAGGGTTTTTAAGCGCAGTATGACTTCTTCTTGACCTCAAGTGGATTTGACATAGATTGGATGGAATGCAAACCGAATGGAATGGAGTTGAACTTTTTAGACCCAAGTGTCAAAGTCAAGGCCCGCGGGCCAGATCCAGACCGCAAATGAATTATTTATGGCCCCCGGGATGGTATTTGATTAGTATTATAACCGGCCCGCAGGCCACAGCCGCCTGCTGCTGTTTGGCACGCATCAATACTCACATTTTTCAAATAGGACCCCATCGAGTCATAAAACAGTTAATTTTTGGGATCCCACTTTTTTGTAACCGTTTTGAAAAAAAAAAAAAATTTATGCATTATCCTGTTATAACTCACATTTTATATTGTGTTTTGGAAAAAGGTTGTCATAAACGTTACTTAGTTCATTAAAAAAAATAATACAAAAGAAAAACATTTTGGTAACACTTTAGTATGGGGAACATATTCTAGACTTAATTTAGAGTTATTTGGACATTATTATTTGGGGTGGTATAGCTCGGTTGGTAGAGCGAGCAACTTGAGGGTTGCAGGTTCGATCGCCGCTTCCGCCATCCTAGTCACTGCTGTTGTGTCCTTGGGCAAGACACTTTACCCACCTGCTCCCAGTGCCACCCACACTGGTTTAAATGTAACTTAGATATTGGGTTTCACTATGTAAAGCGCTTTGAGTCACTAGAGAAAAGCGCTATATAAATATAATTCACTTCACACTTCACACTAGGGCAGGGGTCGGCAACCCGCGGCTCCGGAGCCGCATGCGGCTCTTTGATCACTCTGTTGCGGCTCAGCTGCATACTTGCCGATCCTCCTGGGAGATTTTATACGGATTTCGGTGCCTCTCGCAGAAAACTCCCGGGATTAGTATTCTCCGACTATCACCCTAACGATAATAATAATAAGGGCGTGCCATGATGGTACAGCATTTAACACTCTCTACAGTCTGTACAAACATCATGCCAGCACAAACTTTCGTTGTATGCATTTTCCGCTTGCACACGTAAGTGACAGCAAGGCATACTTGGTCAACAGCCACACAGGTTACACTGACGGTAGCCATATAAAACAAATTTAACACTCTTACTAATAATGCGCCACACTTCGAATCAAAACCAAACAAGAATGACAAACACATTTCGGGAGAACATCTGCACCTTAACACAACATAAACACAACAGAACAAATACCCAGAATCCCATGCAGCCCTGACTTTTACGGGCTACATTATACACCCCTGCTACCACCAAACCCGCCCCCACCCTAACCCTGCTCCCCCACACATCAACCCCCCCGCACCCTTCCGTGCGTCGGTTGAGGTGGGCGGCGTTTGGTAGCGGGGGTGTATAATGTAGCCCCGAAGAGTTAGGGCTGCGTGGGATTCTGGGTATTTGTTCTGTTGTGTTTATGTTGTGTTACGGTGCAGATGTTCTCCCGAAATGTGTTTGTCATTCTTGTTTGGGGTGGGTTCACAGTGTGGCGCATTATTAGTAAGAGTGTTAAAGTTTTTTATACCGCCACCGTCAGTGTAACCTGTGTGGTTGTTGACCAAGTATGCCTTGCTGTTGGTTGTAATGGGTACTAGATGCTGTACCATCATGGCGCGTTCGAGAGAATAATTGCCCTGACATTTGTATCCTGCCTTAAAAATTGGGAGTGTTGACAAGTATGAAGCTGTCAAGCGCCATTCATATAAAACTCGCGGGCCGCACTAACATTCAATTTTCATATTAAGGTGTGGGCCGCGTGTCTGAGACCCTTGGTTTATACATAGCACAAAGCAAAAAAAAACGTTGTATGCAGTGTTATTTCATTTTAAATTTCTAAAGATTTTTGTGGCTCCCATTGTTTTCTTTAATTTGTGAAACTGGTCAAAATGGCTCTTTGAGTGGTAAAGGTTGCCGACCCCTGCACTAGGGGAACATATAAGGGTTAGGTATAGGGTTAGGGTTAGGGTTAGGGTTACTAATGAGCAATAATTCTGAGGTTATTGAGGGAAGACTCTTAGTTAATGGCTTACTGGTTGTATAATAAGGCCATGCAGAATAAGGCATTAATAAGTACTTAATAATGACTAATTAAGAGCCAATATGTTACTAATTTGCATTTTAATAAGCAGCTAATTAATGGTGAATATGTTCCCCATACTAAAGTGTTACTGTGGAGGGGGGGCGTGGCCTGCGGGCCTGCCGCGGAACGGGGTGTGCCAGGACCGGCCTCGAAGACAGCGACAGGTGCGTAGATGGCCCAAGCGGGCCTTGTGCTTGTTATTTAATCACCTGTCACCTTTATTAGCAGCAGCCGTGATGAGACGAGTAGTTGGAGTTGGAGGTGCTTCTGGGCAGACGCAGAAAAGACTTGTACTGGAAAGCAAAAGTCTTGCACCTTGTGAGAACAAAATAAAGCAGCGTTATACCCTGAAATCCTGGGTGTGTGGTGGTCTGAAGAACCCACTAGAGGGCAACCTCTACAGTTACCAAAAAATGTTTATGCATATGTACGTTTATTCGGTTATAAACATTCATTCACTTTCTTCGTTCCTTCATGGATCTAAACTTTACCGCTGTCTGTATTTTTTTCTATATTTTGTAATATTTTCAGAATGTGTTTGTTCTATTTTTTGCCAAAGTAAGACAAAGAAAACAATCTGAAGTTGTCTTTATTTTTTTCGTTTTAATGCCATGATTTGAATAGTCCGGCCCGAGTTTGCACAGATTTTCCTCCATGCGGCCCCTGAACAAATAATTAAAATAAATACAAATAATTAAACAAAAGCAAAATAACAAGTCATTACTCTGGGCGTTACGGTCTGAAGTTATGAGAAACCATCCCTCTGTTCGGCTGCCTTCTCTGGTTTGGATCGATTTTCGGAACAGACTATTTATATTTTTACATAGAGTTGTAAATGACTCCAGGTTATACTGCCTATTTTTGGGTATTTTCCTCAAACACCAGAGTTTTAAAGGTTGTTTATCATTAAATATACCGTATATTTTGGACTATAAGGCGCATCTAAAACCTTTAATTTTCTCTAAAACCGTCTTATAACCCGGGGCGCCTAATGTACGCATTGATTCTGGTTGTGCTAACCGACCTCTAAGCAATTGTATTTGGTACATGGTGTAATGATAAGTGTGACCAGTAGATGACAGTCACACATAGGAGACATGTGTGGACTGCAGGTTGACGCCTGTTTAATAAATGACACAAGTATATCATATAGAACATTACATACAGCGTTCAAAATTCTTTAATAAGACTTTAGTAAGCTATGAAGCCACACCGCTTGATGGATTGTCGGAGCATTACAACTACCATAGTCAGACGTACTGTGCTTCAACATACAGTATTATTATGGTGTGTGCGTTAGGACCCCACAATTGCACCTATTAGGTTCCGGAATATTATGGAAAACTTGCTTTTCTTCCCCCGTGGATCCTGATGTTGTGTATTTGGGATCTGCATAAGTCCCGAAAAGTTGCGCCTGTCCTCCATTGTAGTCCACGCCATAGTCAATAAGCTTCTTCTTTTTCTCTATCCTCTTGTTGTGGGGCATTCATGTAAATAAGACCACCCACCAAACGGCACATTTCCTTCCTGGTTTTGATGACCCGCCACGTTTTGCCCTAGCCTTAGCCAATCCTGACTCATCATACGTAAAACCAACCAATCAGTATTGATTTTTTTTTTCTTACTGTATGTAAACCAACCAATAATAAATCATTTTTTTGGAAGCCCCTGGTTAAAGGCATTGGAGAACATCTGTATTAGGGGACAGAAAGAGGGACGACATGCAAACAAATGGATCTTTCGAGCTCCTTCCCCATCTTGAACAGCTTTCTAAACATAGCTTCAGTCCTCGGTGAACACAAACTTGCTGGCAGTCCACGCGGGAGCTGCTATGTGTTTTGTACGCGGACATTTCCAGAAGAAATACAACCGATGTTTTACGAGAGGATTCTCGCTGGCTGTTTCTGAATCGGCTCACTGGCTTTGGGGGTGAGGCCGACAAGAAAACAGCTGTCGTTCTCGTTAGCTGGTTGGAACCTCCCCCCCACCTCTCATTTAGACACACACACATAAACATTGACACACACATTCTTACGGAACACACGGCCGTTTCCTGCCATTAGGCTAAGGGGTTAGTGCGGGAAGTTCTATCAGTTGATGAGATGATCGTGTTAGACCAGGGGTACTCAAACTCCGACATGTTTTATGCCACTCCTTCTTTGTTTCCTTTTGTCCACCAAATGTTTTATGCTGTGCGTGAATACACATAGGTGAGCTTTGTTGATGTTATTGACTTGTTGTAGTGCTAATCAGGCATATTTGGTCAGTGCGTGACTGCAAGCTAATCGATGCTAGCATGCTATTTAAGCTAGCTGTATGTACATATTGCATCATCATGCCTCATTTGTAGGTATATTTGAGCTCATTTAATTTCCTTCACTTACAGTATATCCTCTGTGTACAAACCCCGTTTCCATATGAGTTGGGAAATTGTGTTAGATGTAAATATAAACGGAATACAATGATTTGCAAATCCTTTTCAACCTATATTCAATTGAATGCACTACAAAGACAAGATATTTGATGTTCAAACTCATAAACTTTATTTTTTTTTGCAAATAATAATTAACTTAGAATTTCATGGCTGCAACACGTGCCAAAGTAGTTGGGAAAGGGCATGTTCACCACTGTGTTACATGGTCTTTCCTTTTAACAACACTCATTAAACGTTTGGGAACTGAGGAGACACATTTTTTAAGTTTCTCAGGTGGAATTCTTTCCCATTCTTGCTTGATGTACAGCTTAAGTTGTTCAACAGTCCGGGGGTCTCCGTTGTGGTATTTTAGGCTTCATAATGCACCACACATTTTCAATGGGAGACAGGTCTGGACTACAGGCAGGCCAGTCTAGTACCCACACTCTTTTACTATGAAGCCACGTTGATGTAACACATGGCTTGGCATTGTCTTGCTGAAATAAGCAGGGGCGTCCATGGTAGCGTTGCTTGGATGGCAACATATGTTGCTCCAAAAGCTGTATGTACCTTTCAGCATTAATGGCGCCTTCACAGATGTGTAAGTTACCCATGTCTTGGGCACTAACACACCCCCATACCATCACAGATGCTGGCTTTTCAACTTTGCGCCTGTAACAATCCGGATGGTTCTTTTCCTCTTTGGTCCGGAGGACACGACGTCCACAGTTTCCAAAAACAATTTGAAATGCGGACTCGTCAGACCACAGAACACTTTTCCACTTTGTATCAGACCATCTTAGATGAGCTCAGGCCCAGCGAAGCCGACGGCGTTTCTGGGTGTTGTTGATAAACGGTTTTTGCCTTGCATAGGAGAGTTTTAACTTGCACTTACAGATGTAGCGACCAACTGTAGTTACTGACAGTGGGTTTCTGAAGTGGTCCTGAGGCCATGTGGTGATATCCTTTACACACTGATGTCGCTTGTTGATGCAGTACAGCCTGAGGGATCGAAGGTCACGGGCTTAGTTGCTTACGTGCAGTGATTTTTTCAGATTCTCTGAACCCTTTGATGATATTACGGACCGTAGATGGTGAAATCCCTAAATTCCTTGCAATAGCTGCTTGAGAAAGGTTTTTCTTAAACTGTTCAACAATTTGCTCACGCATTTGTTGACAAAGTGGTGACCCTCGCCCCATCCTTGTTTGTGAATGACTGAGCATTTCATGGAATCTACTTTTATACCCAATCATGGCACCCACCTGTTCCCAATTTGCCTGTTCACCTGTGGGATGTTCCAAATAAGTGTTTGATGAGCATTCCTCAACTTTATCAGTATTTATTGCCACCTTTTCCAACTTCTTTGTCACGTGTTGCTGGCATCAAATTCTAAAGTTAATGACTATTTGCAAGAAAAAAAATGTTTATCAGTTTGAACATCAAATATGTTGTCTTTGTAGCATATTCAACTGAATATGGGTTGAAAATGATTTGCAAATCATTGTATTCCGTTTACATTTACATCTAACACAATTTCCCAACTCATATGGAAACGGGGTTTGTATTTAAATTATATTTGCATGTCTCATGACACATTATCTGTATGTAATATTGGCTGCATTTCTGATAGTTGCCATGTTGTTCCAGACCACAGTAAACTTTACCCAGCTTGCAAAGATTGTAATAAATCCATTAGAAGAAGACGGCCTGAAGTTTCCTTTAACTTGGACACACACATCTATACCTTTGGCCATTCTAAGACAGTCCTTTCCAGAAGTTATCTCACCCTCTGAGAAGTTTTACTAATTTTTCCCAATGGTGTAGAAAGGTGTAGAATAAATATACAATTTCGACATTTCTGTCAGCCTGCGACACTTGGTCATTTTGATAGTAGGCCAATATAGCTAATATAGACACTTACATCATGTGTTGCCTTCTTTATAAACACTTATATAAGTATTTTATTTCTTTGCGGCTCCAGACCCGATTACTTTTTTGTATTTGTGGTCCAATATGGCTCTTTCAACATTTTGGGTTGCCGACCCCTGGTCGAAGGCCCCGTTTACACTAATTTAGCCTCTAAAGGCTTTAGTGGCCACGTGCGTGGACAGCACCTTTTAGCTCTTATTTCCAAAATTGTGTACACTACTGAATTGGGGTTTTATGGCCGCTTATGTGGACACTTATACTGCCATCTGGTGGTGTCAGAAGAGTATAACATACAATGGAATTTGGGAAAAAAAAAGTGTAAAAATAAGAATTAGCATGTCACTAAACATGAAGTACACATTTGTGTACTTATGGACTAAGTACATCATATCAAAAGATGATTCTTAGTTTTTATTCTAATTAGGGTCCAATAAGCCCAAATAGCAAAGAGAAATGAAAAAAAGCATGTAAACAAACAGCTTGGGCCTTAAGAGGTTAAGTCGGATAAGGTTATCCAGGGTAAATCCTACCTAACCTTATCCGTGTCTACATACAACAATGCCACCGTTTAAGACCCCCGCCCCTTCCGTCCGCCGACGCAACGCGACCTAGTACGCATGCGCGGAAAATGCACACGTCATAGTCACCTCCAGTGTTGCTCTGTGTGCAAGTTCTTAAATGTAACTTATCTGAACAATATCCAGTGTTGTGGTATTTCAATTAACAAGAATCCAGTGAGCTGTGGGGCCCTATTGAAGTGAATCACACCTGAGCCATCATAAATTAATCAAATCTTTATTAGACACGTAAACAATCAATCAATCAATCAATGTTTATTTATATAGCCCTAAATCACAAGTATCTCAAAGGGCTGCACAAGCCACAACGACATTCTCGGTACAAAGCCCACATAAGGGCAAGGAAAAACTCACCCCAGTGGGACGTCGATGTGAATGACTATGAGAAACCTTGGAGAGGACCGCATATGTGGGTAACCCCTCCCCCCCTCTAGGGGAGACCGAATGCAATGGATGTCGAGTGGGTCTGACATAATATTGTGAGAGTCCAGTCCATAGTGGATCCAACATAATAGTAAGAGTCCAGTCCATAGTGGAGTCTATGCCTCATTTAGCACAAAACAATCGTCTGGTTTGAGCCAGGTTTCGCTAAGACCAATGACGTTAAGATTGTTGTCTCTAATGACCTCATTAACTAATAACGTTTTGGGAGACAATGATCTTATGTTTAAAAAGCCCATATTATAAGTATTGGGCTGTTTTGACGAGTTTTTGTTTAAATTATCCGTAGTAGCAATATTAATAATGTTGCGTTTATTATACGTAGTGCACTTTAAATAGTTTTGACCATATCTAGGAATTGATACGACGGGAATTTTCAGATTGCTTGCTTGATGCTGCGATCGACTGAACGCATCATGATTTGCCACCTCAGTAGAATGCATATCTACCTCTGACACATTCACAACAGAAAACACATTATGTGAGTTGTGTATTATTCTAAGAAAATTGCTATGCGTAACGGAATTATCCAGCCTGGCGCTGGCTAGTTCTAGCTTAACTGACTCCTCACCCGGACTAGCAGGCTCTGTAATTGCCTGTGACCGGGCTTTCTCTAGTGTAGTTAGTCAAATGTGACTTAAACAGTAGTCTATGTTTTTACACAGGATGATGGCGCCTTCCTGGTTAGGGTGAAGGCCGCCTCTCATCAGCAAGCCTGGTTTGCCCCAGAAAGAGGGCCAATTATCAATAAACGTTAGTCCCTGTTGTCTACAGAAGCTAGCCAGCCACTTGTTAAGCGAGACTAATCTGCTATATCTCTCATCATTGCCTCTCGCAGGCAGGGGGCCAGAGACAATTACTCGATGCCTGGACATCTTTCTAGCGAGATCACAAGTCCTGTCAATGTGATAAAGAACATTTTACATCAATCAAACTAGGGATCTAGATATCTGGTCAGGACACTCCTCACTCTTTTGCCTTCACCTTCATTGTCCATTCGTTTTTGGTGATTTTATATACTTTGAACCTAGACGTTGAGTCCGCGACATTCATGGCGGACAATAACTGATAGAGTCTGCTTTGCCAGTCCAAAATGCATACACCGTTTTCCACGACGGCCAGGTAATACAAAGCACACCTTATTTTTTTTTATCACATCCACGGGAGATTGCATTCTCGTTGTCTGTCCTTCGACAAATGGATGTAGTTCTTCGCTAAGTAGCATCACAGCTGACCCGGCCGGACATTGGAAAGTTCTCCTGCCTTCTGAGAAGTGTTGTATCCCAAATAGCTGCAATCGCTTTCTCTTAAGGTATTCATGTGTGATTTCCACAAGAGTCTGTACATGTAGAAGAAGGAGAAACACGGGCATGTCTGGATGACTCGCCTCCATCTTTCTAGTGTTTAGCTCCGAGTTACGAAACCGCTTTATTATGAAGCTGGCTGTGGCGCGTTCTTTCCGATGTCACTTCCTGTGTGGGGCGTGGTCTTTCTGGCATCTCTTCCTCTCTGAACTCAGTTTGTAAACGATCAATGAGTCCATGCAAAGCTAAGAGCCGGAGATTCAAGACTTACCCGCAACCCTCCCGATTTTCCCGGGAGACTCCCGAATTTCAGTGCCCCTCCCGTAATTCTCCCGGGGCAACCATTGTCCCGAATTTCTCCCGATTTCCACCCGGACAACAATATTGGGGGCGTGCCTTAAAGGCACTGCCTTTAGCGTCCTCTCTCACCTGAAAAGGAGACTATTATATATGTCTCCGTTATCCATAGGTTTATCTATAACCCATAAAGTAGGCAGGCACGGAGCTATTTCTCAGTGTGTGTTTATTCCAGCCGGCACATTAATACACTGACACACAACATCCGGATTCCCATCATGCATTGCTTCAAAACTACGGCAAGTAGTAATGTCCAAAAAAACATAACAGAGACGAAGCGGAAGAACGAAGAAGAGACATGGCGACGACGAGTAAGAGGAAGAAGTACGCTTGCAAGAGACCAAAATGATTGGGAAAAAATAATATCAGTTCATCCAGGACAGCTCGAAGGGGAAGGGGTATGTTGCCTGCAAATTTTTGTAGATCAGACTTCTCCATTGAACACGGTGGCCGAACGGATATACTCATTTATGAACGGGTTATTTATATATATGATGGGGAGCGGATCCGGTTTGGTGGCTGCAAGATTAGGTCTCTGCTTTTTGCAGATGATGTGGTCCTGATGGCTTCATCTGGCCAGGATCTTCAGCTCTCACTGGGACGGTTCACAGCCGAGTGTGAAGCGACTGGGATGAGAATCAGCACCTCCAAGTCCGAGTCCATGGTTCTCGCCCGGAAAAGGGTGGACTGCCATCTCCGGGTCGGGGAGGAGACCCTGCCCCAAGTGGAGGAGTTCAAGTACCTCGGAGTCTTGTTCACGAGTGAGGGAAGAGTGGATCGTGAGATCGACAGGCGGATCGGTGCGACGTCTTCAGTAATGCGGACGCTGTATAGATCCGTTGTGGTGAAGAAGGAGCTGAGCCGGAAGGCAAAGATCTGAATTTACCGGTCGATCTACGTTCCCATCCTCACCTATGGTCATGAGCTTTGGGTTATGACCGAAAGGACAAGATCACGGGTACAAGCGGCCGAAATGAGTTTCCTCCGCCGGGTGGCGGGGCTCTCCCTTAGAGATAGGGTGAGAAGCTCTGCCAATCCGGGAGGAGCTCAAAGTAAAGCCGCTGCTCCTCCACATGGAGAGGAGCCAGATAAGGTGGTTCGGGCATCTGGTCAGGATGCCACCCGAACGCCTCCCTAGGGAGGTGTTTAGGGCACGTCCGACCGGTAGGAGGCAACGGGGAAGACCCAGGACACGTTGGGAAGACTATGTTAGACTATATTTAGGGGCGGTATGGCGTAGAGGGTAGAGCGGCCGTGCCAGAAACCTGAGGGTTCGCTCCCCGCCTCTTGACATCCAAATCGCTGCCGTTGTGTCCCTGGGCAGGACACTTCACCCTTTCCCCCTGGTGCCGCTCACACTGGTGAATGAATGATGAATGCATGATAGGTGGTGGTAGGAGGGGCCGTCTTCAGTAATGCGGACGTTGTATAGATCCGTTGTGGTGAAGAAGTAGCTGAGCCGGAAGGCAAAGCTCTCGATTTACCGGTCGATCTACGTTCCCATCCTCACCTATGGCTTTGGGTTATGACCGAAAGGACAAGATCACGGGTACAAGCGGCCGAAATGAGTTTCCTCCGCCGGGTGGCGGGGCTCTCCCTTAGAGATAGGGTGAGAAGCTCTGCCAATCCGGGAGGAGCTCAAAGTAAAGCCGCTGCTCCTCCACATGGAGAGGAGCCAGATGAGGTGGTTCGGGCATCTGGTCAGGATGCCACCCGAACGCCTCCCTAGGGAGGTGTTTAGGGCATGTCCGACCGGTAGGAGGCAACGGGGAAGACCCAGGACACGTTGGGAAGACTATGTTAGACTATATTTAGGAGCGGTATGGCGTAGAGGGTAGAGCGGCCGTGCCAGAAACCTGAGGGTTCGCTCCCCGCCTCTTGACATCCATATCTCTGCCGTTGTGTCTTTGGGCAGGACACTTCACCCTTTCCCCCTGGTGCCGCTTACACTGGGGAATGAATGATGAATGCATGATAGGTGGTGCTAGGAGGGGCCGTAGGCGCAAACTGGCAGCCTCGCTTCCGTCAGTCTACCCCAGGGCAGCTGTGGCTACAAATGTAGCTTACCACCACCAGCTGTGAATGAATGATGGGTTCCCACTTCTCGGTGAGCGCTTTGAGTATCTAACAATAGAAAAGCGCGATATAAAATCAAATCCATTATTTATGTCTCCCGGCTGGCCTGGGAACGCCTCGGGATCCCCCGGGAGGAGCTGGACGAAGTGGCTGGGGAGAGGGAAGTCTGACCTACCCTGCTTAGGCTGCTGTCCCCGCGACCCGACCTCGGATAAGCGGAAGAAGATGGATGGATGGATGGAATTCTTGAAAATTCAGAGGTCTCAAGTTTGGCAAGTATGCTTACTCGTGTAAAAACTTGTCCGAGGAGTTGGACCTTAAACGCTGGTTTGGTGTGGCTAAAACGGGGCTTAGGCTAAATAATTATTCCTTTAAGGGGTTAAACGACTTAGTGTCGACATGGCCTAAGTCAGGGGTCGGCAACCTTTACCAGTCAAAGAGCCATTTTGACCAGTTTCACAAATTATAGAAAACAATGGGAGCCGCAAACATTTTTTTAAATTTTCAATGATATAACACTGTGTAACAAATTTTTTTTTCGCTGCCCCCACCTTTATGTGGAATTTGAAAGCTGGTGCGGCACGCAGGTTTTAATTGAATGGCGCCTGTCAGCGTCATGCGTGCCGTGATGGTACAGCATATAGCACCCACTAGAGTCAGCGTGCCAGATCAGCCACACGTTGTATGAGGCTTTCGCTTTGCTCACGTAGCTGACAGCAAGGCATACTTGGTCAACAACCACACAGCTCACACTGACGGTGGCGGTATAAAAAAAAAACAACTTTAACACTCTTACTAATAGTGCGCCACACTGTGAACCCACACCAAACAAGAATGACAAACAAATTTCGGGAGAACATCTGCACCGTAACACAACATAAACACAACAGGACAAATACTCAGAATCCCATGCAGCCCTAACTCTTCCGGGATACATTATACACCCCCGCTACCAAACCCCGCCCACCTCAACCGACGCACAGAGAGGGGGGGGGGGGGGGGGGGGGGGGTTGATGTGTGAGGGAGCAGGGTTGGGGTGGGGGCGGGGTTTGGTGGTAGCAGGGGTGTATAATGTAGCCCGGAAGAGTCAGGGCTGCATGGGATTCTGGGTGTTTGTTCTGTTGTGTTTATGTTGTGTTAAGGTGCAGATGTTCTCCCGAAATGTGTTTGTCATTCTTGTTTGATTTTGGTTCAAAGTGTGGCGCATTATTAGTAAGAGTGTTAAAGTTGTTTTATATGACCACAGTCAGTGTAACCTGTGTGGCTGTTGACCAAGTATGCCTTGCTGTCACGTACGTGTGCAAGTAGAAGATGTATGTTGTATAACAAGTGTTGGGCTGGCACTCTGTTAAATCAGATTGTAGAGGGCGCCAAATGTTGTACCATCATGGCACGCCCTTATTATAGCCGTAAGGGTGAAAGTCGGTGAATATTAATCCCGGGAGTTTTCTGCGAGAGGCACTGAAATCCGGAAGTCTCACAGGAAAATTGGGGGGTTCAGCAAGTAAGCTGCTGAGCCGCATCAGAGTGATCAAAGAGCCGCATGCGGCTCCGGAGCCGCGGGTTGCCGACCCCTGGCCTAAGTCAAGAGGTGATGACTTTGCACTTCTCTCAGAATGCACACCCCGGAGTCCTTGTCATGTTGACCACCTACCTGGATGACCACCCACAGTGACCATCACAGACAGTCCAACAAGGGTTCTCAGGATCTTTGATTGATTGATTGAGACTTTTATTAGTAGCTTGAACAGTACAGTACATATTACGTACAATCGACCACTAAATGGTAACACCCGAATAAGTTTGTTTAAGTCTGGGTCCATGTTAATCAATTCATGGTAATCATCATACCTATTTATCCCCAGTTTTTACGTCCAGCGACCCTGAGAAAAGGGATTTGTGGCTCACTCTTAGTCGTCGAGCCTGTCATAAAAACCCTTTTTATGATCCCGTCTGCCAAGAGCCAAAACTAAATTCCTTATCAGTGGCATCTTTTTTTTTTCCCGAGCCAGGAGTCACACGACCGTCGAGACTTTTGCACACTTTTTGTGTCCGAGGCGAGGAGAGTCATTGGGAAAAGTTTGGAGAGGAAAAAAAAAAAAAGTTGCGAACATGGGTGTAGTTCTCTCGCCGACACAAAAGAGGATGGGAGAGGGCTGACAAAAGGGGGAGGAAAATTTGGCTGGCCAGCATTCTTCTCATTTAAAGCTGTAACTACACAAAAAAAGCACTCAAGCAGCCTGGGCTGGGTCTGCTTGCCGCTTACAAGGAGAGGTTCCCTGGTATTCATGCAGAGATAACCTGATCTTTTTTTTACCCCCTCTTTTCATCCCTTTTTTCCCCCTTTTTTCTCACTAGTCTCATGTCTTGCCTATAGACATGATGGACTTTGCACATTTACGGACTTTCCTTTTTTTGGCGGCCTCCCTTGCCCAGGTTTCGATTGTCACGTGCCAAGGCGGTGAGTAAATAACGTCCGATGCTCGGGTGCTCTTTGAACTGAATGAACATATTCTTGTTGTTTTTTTTCTTTGAAAAACAAACATTTTCCAGTGGTTTGAATCCGCTACAATATTACAAGAGGTGCATGAGATGACTAACATATTGACGGACTATGCACGGGAATGTCAATGAATTCAGATTTGAAGAAAAGATGTAAAAGTCTGGACATCTGTCAGTCGTTGCGAGGTGACGTCACCCCCCCTTTGAAAAAAATGCAAAGGGAAACCAGTCTCTTTGCGGTTTTCCATGACTCCAACGTGGGTTTGCATCAGTGGAACATTCATGAGGTGCGCACTACACTGTACATCTGCAGAAACCATCTCATTGCATCTAGAGAGGGAACATTGGCCTTGCTATGTTAATTCAGGGCAGATGTGAAGGGAACGTGAGGAGGGGAGAAGCTGGGGGGAGTTGGGAGGGGGGGGCAGCAGGGGGACTTGGGAGGGGGGTGATGATGTCTTCACCTGGCAACCCGAGGAGCCGGAACACCTGAGTGTTCTTGTTTTTTACTTGAACAACGCTTCCATCATTTTTTTTTTTTTTTTTTTTTCAATAGAATTTGTTCCCTTGACGTCACAAACAATTTTTTTTTTCCCCTTACCAAAGATGATGTCACTGACTTCTCAGAGCACCGGAATGTTCATTAGATGGACGCCTGCTGTGTGCAGTCTTTCATTAATTTGGTCGACGTTTTAGTTTAAAAAGCTATGTTATTTGAAAATAAGTGGAGCCTGTTAATATGTGGATTTGAATACTATGCATACTATATATTTAATACTATGGTACATTTTTAGTCTACTTTATACCTGCATTATCCTTTCCATCCGTACCCTTTCCATCCTTTGTAACTGAGCTGTGGAACAATTTCCCTTGTGGATCAATAAAGTTTGTCTAAGTCTAAGTCTAAATAATAATTGCCCGGTTTATTAAAAAAAAAAGAAAAATGGTGTAAAAATGATATTAATTGTTGAGTTTAGTGGTTTTATTTCAGTTAAAATATAACCCACACAAAAATAAGTGGAGCCTGAGCGCTGTTAATATGTGGATTTAAATATTGTTTTTCTGGTTTAATTGACGATTAAAAAATGGTTAAAAAAATTATATTAATTGTGATGAGATAGCGACTTGTCCAGGGTGTACCCCGCCTTCCGCCCGATTGTAGCTGAGATAGGCTCCAGCGCCCCCCGCGACCCCAAAGGGAATAAGCGGTAGAAAATGGATGGATGGATGGATGTTTATTTTAGTGGGGGGGGGGGTTAGTCAAAAGCTCACGTTAATGAGCAACATTATGTATTTATTTTAAAGAAAAAATTACAAAAATAAGAAAATGATACCCTACTTATTCTAACAAAAACTAAAACATAGCTGTTTATAATTCATTTTTTATATTAAATCATTGACAATATGTTTTTCAATGTAATCATTTCTAATTATGAATTATTACATAGATTCACTTCTTTATGGTTTTTTTCCAGCTGTAAAATAAATTACGTAAAATTATTCAAAAATAATTGTATAAAGATACTTTATAATAATAATAATAATAATAATAATAATAATAATAATAATTAATAACAGGGCCATGTAATAACAATACAATTAATGTTCAAACTAACTTTATTTGCAGTTTTGTCAGCTTTGTATCCATTGGTGAGCAAGCCAGTATTATACGGTGGCTATTTTTGTAATTTTTACATTTTCTTTGTTTTGTTTTATTATGCTGCTTCTATTGCGTTTATTTGTTTTGTTGTTGCTGTGCTTTTTTTAATTTGGTATAGATCCCCCTGTGTCTGAAATAAATGACTATGTAAAATGATATTTTTTTAATGAATAAATCATTTTTTATTAGATACAACAATTATTAGTGTCAGTTGGTGCTCATACAAGGCTGCTGTTATGTACTTTTCCAGCCTCTGTCTCTTCTTCTTCATGTGGCTTTGCGAGCATCTTTCCATGGAACAGTTGAGTGGATTGCTTCTTTTTCAAACTGTGGAAGTCTTTTTGTGCGACTATTGGAAAATACGGTGCGCTTCAGACGATTCTCTGTTGAAACTCTTCAACAGTGTGAGGTTATTGTTGGATGGGAAACACTGCACAATAGAATACGAAGCAAAAGTACCAGTTTTTCCTCCACGTCAATAACATGTAAGGATGGAAAAGTGTGGTGCGGTTGAATGTGGGTGAGACACGCTGTCAATTTGAATAATCAGCAAAAAAAATGTGTTTAGGGTAACTGGAAAGATTTGTGAGGAACCTTCTGGAATTTGAAGTCAAACCACGTTTTCTGGGAATGTTAAATATTTTCTTCAGTTTTTTTTCCTTGGTATCAGTGGATGGAAGTCATGTGCTTGCACATGTGTGGACAGTTTGCCTGCACGTGACTCTTTTTGGGGGGATGGCGGAGCCCACAAAAGACTTATAGGTTTAGAGTAGGAAATGGCGACGCCAACGTAGATTATCTGCTTCAAAGAACCTTCACTACCTTATGTTTGAAAACTCTTACAGTAGGTTTTGGGTGTATGGTCTTGATAAGGGAAAATAAACCTGTCAATATGGGACCATGGCTTGTATTTGTAAACCAGAGGTCTCAAACTCGTGGGGCGCAGGCCCCTATTTAGTGGAACTCTACCTGACTTCATAGTTTAGCGTAATTGTGGCCCGTGCAACCTAATAACTAATAACTAAATATACTATAGCACTCATATTTTTTATTTAATTTTTGTATTTATTTTTTATTTTTTATTACAATGTTTTATTACAATTTTTTATTGTATTTTTAATATGTATATATATATATATATATATATATATATATATATATATATATATATATATATATATATATATATATATATACATATATATATATATATATATATATGAAAATATATACATATATATACATACATGTGTAGATATATATATATATATATATATATATATATGTATGTATATATATATATGTATATATATATATATATATATATATATATACATATATATATATAAATATATATATATATATATATATATATATATATATACATATATACATATATATATATACATATATACATATATATATATATATATATATATATATATATATATATATATTATTACAATGTTTTATTACAATTGTTTATTGTATTTTTTTAATATGTATATATATATATATATATATATATATATATACAAATATTATTACAATGTTCTATTACAATTGTTTATTGTATTTATATATATATATATATATATATATATATATATATATATATATATATATATATATGTATATATATATATATATTTATATATATATATTTATTTTTTTTTCTAATATTTATATATATATATGTATATATATATATATATATATATTTATATATATAATTTCCTGGAGAACTCAACAGTGTCAAAATATAACATTTTTGCATTTGTATTTGTGTATTTTTTTTTTTACAGTTTTTTTATTAAGTTTTTAAATAGTCATTTATATATTTCTTTATAATTTGCTATTATATTTTTAAGATGTATTTATTTAACATTTTTAAATATATATTACATATAATTTATTCCACTAAAACAGTGGTTCTTAAGCTTCTTTCACCAAGTACCACCTGAGAAAAAATGTGTCCCTCCAAGTACCAGCTTTAAGACCAACAATAAATATAGTAGGCCAAAGCATTTATTAAAAACAAGGCTGAGGTTTTTTTTAACAAGATTACACATGGTTTGAACAGTAACACTGTATTTGGATATAAGAAAATAAAACACTGCACTTTAATCAAGTGATTCTATAGCGCTCCACGAGATGGAGTACGCTAGTGGTACCCTACTAGTACACGCACCACAGTTTGAGACTCCCTGACTACAACAGAAAAATGACTGCACATCAAACACACATATGGCAACCCAAAGAGCAACTTGCTGTAAGCAAGCACATCTGTTTCTGACCATTTCCTAGGGAACTCAACAGTGTAAAATCTAAAATGCTTGCATATTTATTTGTGTAAATATAGATTTTTCAATATTTTTCATTACATTTGTATTTATTTAATTTGATTTTTTTATATATATTAAACAATATTTACAATACATTATTATTTATATTATACACAATAATATCATAACAATGTTGAGCGCCTCAACAATAACGGTGCAAACATAAAAATGACAGCACAACAAACACAATTTGGGCAACACAAAGATCAACTTGCTGTAAGCAAGCGGGATTGTCTTCGACCACTAAACAGTATCAAAATATCCTTTTTTTTTTTCATTTTTATTTGTGTATTTATACATATATTTCATTTTTTACAATGTTTTATTACGTTTTTAAATTGTAATTCATATATTTATTTATAATTTGCTATTATATTTTTAAGATGTATTTATTTTCCATTTTTAAATACATATTAAATATAATTTATTCCGTTTAAACAGTGGTTCCCAAGCTTCTTTCACCAAGTACCACCTCAGAAAAAAATGGTTTTATTACATTTCTAAATGTTTTTTTTCTTTCTATTTTTAATATATATTGAATATAATTTACAATACATTATTATGAATATTAGAAACAATGCAACACAAAGAGCAACTTGCTGTAAATAAGGGGAATTGTCTCCAACCACTAAACAATATCAAAATATACTCTTTTTTTTAATTTTTATTTGTGTATTTATTCTTTTTTTCTTTTTTTTTTTTACAGTTTTTTATTACGCTTTTAAATAGTAATGTATGTATTTCTTTATAATTTGCTGTTATATTTTTACGTTGTATTTATTTTCCATTTTTAAATACATATTAAATATCATTTATTCCGCTGAAACAGTGGTTCCCAAGCTTCTTTCACCAAGTACCACCTCAGAAAAAATGGTTTTATTACATTTTTAATTGTTTTTTTTTTTCTATTTTAAATATGTATTGATAATTTACAATATATTATTATGAATATTAGAAACAATGCAACACAAAGAGCAACTTGCTATAAGCAAGCAGAATTGTCTCCGACCACTAAACAATATCAAAATATACTATTTTTTTTCATTTGTATTTGTGTATTTATTCTTTTTCTTCTTCTTTTATTACAGTTTTTTGTTACATTTTTAAATAGTCATTTATATATTTCTTTATAATTTGCTATTATATTTTTAAGATGTATTTATTTTCCATTTTTAAATACATATTAAATATAATTTATTCCGCTGAAACAGTGGTTCCCAAGCTTCTTTCACCAAGTACCACCTCAGAAAAAAATGGTTTTATTACATTTTTAATTGTTATTTTTTATTTTATTTTAAATATGTATTGATAATTTACAATATATTATTATGAATATTAGAAACAATGCAACACAAAGAGCAACTTGCTGTAAGTAAGCGAAATTGTCTCCAACCACTAAACAATATCAAAATATAGTCTTTTTTATTTGTGTATTTATTTTTTTTACAGTTTTTTATCACGCTTTTAAATAGTAATTTATGCATTTCTTTATAATTTGATATTATATTTTTACGTTGTATTTATTTTCCATTTTTAAATACATATTAAATATAATTTATTCCGCTGAAACAGTGGTTCCCAAGCTTCTTTCACCAAGTACCACCTCAGAAAAAAATGGTTTTATTACATTTTTAATTGTTATTTTTTTTTCTATTTTAAATATGTATTGATGATTTACAATATATTATTATGAATATTAGAAACAATGCAACACAAAGAGCAACTTGCTGTAAGCAAGCGGAATTGTCTCCGACCACTAAACAGTATCAAAATATACTTTTGATTTCATTTTTATTTGTTTATTTATTCTTTTTTTTTTTTTTACAGTTTTTTATTACATTTTTAAATAGTAATTTATATATTTCTTTATAATTTGCTATTATAATTTTACGTTGTATTTATTTCCCATTTTTAAATACATATTCAATATAATTTATTCCACTGAAACAGTGGTTCCCAAGCTTCTTTCACCAAGTACCACCTCAGAAAAAAATGGTTTTATTACATTTTTAATTTTTTTTTTTTCTATTTTAAATATGTATTGATAATTTACAATATATTATTATGAATATTAGAAACAATGCAACACAAAGAGCAACTTGCTGTAAGCAAGCGGAATTGTCTCCAACCACTAAACAGTATCAAAATATATATTTTTTTCATTTTTATTTGTGTATTTAAAAAAATATATGTTTTACAGTTTTTTATTACAATTTTAAATAGTAATTTATATATTTCTTTATAATTTGCTATTATAATTTTACGTTGTATTTATTTTCCATTTTTAAATACATATTAAATATAATTTATTCTGCTTAAACAGTGGTTCCCAAGCTACTTTCACCAAGTACCACCTTTAGAAAAAAATGGTTTTATTACAATTTTAAATGTTATTTTTTTTCTATTTTTAATATATATTGACTATAATTTACAATTTATTATTATGAATATTAGAAACAATGCAACACAAAGAGCAACTTGCTGTAAGCAAGCCGAATTGTCTCTGACCATTTCCTGGGGAACTCTTTCCATCCATTTTCTACCGCTTTTAGTGTTAAATTATAAAAATGTTTGCAATAAAAAAAATTACATTTGCAATGACTTCAGGCCTGCCGTATCTTAGGGTCACTATAGCTGCTGGTAGAAGTAGTAACACATTTAGCTACGTGTTCAAAACATGATTCTGAAGTGACAAAAAAAAATACCGTAAATTGTTAAAACCATCACAGAAAATAACCACAAAAATCAACTTTCTTTATTTGGGGAGAATTACAAAGCTGCTTTACTAATCTGCTATTGCAAATCAGTAAAATCAACATGGGGTCACTCCGCCTTCCGAGTGGTTACCATTTGTGTTTGCCACGTCACTGACAATCGCAACAACTGCTCTGCTTTCCACCAAAACGGTTCTGTCCAAACATGAGAACCCAAGCAGGTCCACAGACGGCTTAGATTAGAACCACATGCTGCATTTTTCAGCTATGACTTGATTGCACGCCTCTCTTCTTCCACTGTTAAGAGCGTCTCACCCTATAGCACTTTTACCTTAAAAGCCACATGACCGGGTTACCTGATGTTTGGTGGTCTTGATGGCCAAACAACAATTGGCGACCAGGACCGAAGCTTCATGGGAAAACTTTTGGAAATGAAATGATTGCAGTCAGCAAAAAAAAAAAGAAGGGTTTTTGGGCGCGAGAGGGATGGCTTCCAGATGTGGAAACGCTCGCATTGGCCCTATATGGAAAATATTACAGGCTAGGCCCCTTTGCTGTGCAGATATGTTGAAAGAGGACAACCTAAAATGGCCGAGAGAAGCGAACAACTTGCAGGATGTGGACTCTTAACTGCATACAGGGGCATAGAATATTCTGGGTCCTCTGTACAAGGCTCCTAAAGGGCCACATCCCACTCCAAACCCAATACACACATTTGGTATTCAATATAAATTGTCCAGAATTTAAACTTAAATACCGTATTTTCCGGATGAATGGTCTATTTTTGATTGTTTTTCATATAAATAATATAGGGCGCATTAAAGGAGTCATATTATTATAATTTTTTTCTAAATGTAAAAGACTTATTTGTGGTCTACATAACATGTAATGGTGTTTTTTTTGGTTAAAATGTTGCATAGATGATGTTTTACAGATCATCTTCAATCCACTTTCTGACAGTCGATTCCAGATGCGCCGTTTTGTGGGCGGTCTTATTTACGTGGCTCACCTTCGGCAGCGTCTTCTCCCCGTCATCTTTGTTGTAGCGGTGTAGCGTGCAAGGACGGGGGTGGAAGAAGTGTCAAAAGATGGCGAAAACTGTTTTAATGACATTCAGATGTTACTTAAATCGAAAACGAAGCAGCATCTCCTCATCCGGAAACAACAACAAGTGAAAAAACGTTTGACCGGAACTCTAATAACTAAAGTTCCTTGGGTGAATAATGTAAACTCACTACACCGGTATGTTTTAGTGCTTTCATGGCGAGTTAACTGACAGATATAAGTAAGAACTTTACACTACTTTATATTAGAAATGGCAACAGCATAGGATGAATGTCCCATAACAAGAAGATAGAGAACAAGAAGAATTTTATCGACTACAGCGTAGGTACGGACTACAAAGGCGGACGCAAGCAATTTTTCAGGATTTATGCAGATCCCAAATACAGATCAGCATGTACTAGAAGGTAAGAAAAGTTGCTTTTGCGTAATATTGCGAAACAAAACACCAGATAATATGTCTTACCTTATACACACACCATAATAATACTCGTATGTTGAAGCACAGTACAATCCATCAA
>NC_084578.2:12210000-12260000 GCF_033978685.3 Nerophis lumbriciformis
TAGCTTTTTTAAGGTAAAATTCTGTCGACTGAACTGCCTTTTTTTGTCGTAAAATCTCAGGTTGTTGTTTTTACTGTGTATTACTGTAAATGGAAAAACAACATCATATTTTATTTGCAATAGAATTTTGGCAACTGAGCTGCTAGTTTGTTACCGTAATGTACAAGGTTGTTGTTTTTACTGTGTATTACTGTAAATAAATAAAAAATGTACCACCATTTTTTCGAGGTAGAATCCTGGCGACTGAGCCGCAAGTTGTTGTTTTTTTAACCTCAAAATCTACGGTTATAGCTCGGTTAGTAGAGTGGCCGTGCCAGCAACTTGAAGGTTGCAGGTTCGATCCCCGCTTCAGCCATTCTAGTCACTGCTGTTGTGTCCTTGGGCAAGACACTTTACCCACCTGCTCCCAGTGCCACCCACACTGGTTTAATTGTAACTTAGATATTGGGTTTCACCATTGGCGTTGTTTGGCCTATTTTAGGAGGGCTCAAGCCCCCCTAAAATATTCTTAAGCCCCCCTAAATATTTTGGTGTTATATACAGTGTATATATATATTTTTTTTACAAATACATGCCGACATATTCATTATAAAGCGGCCCGAATATGAGTTTAAATAAATCATATAACCTGTTATTATTCACTCAGTTTCCCCTCACTTCATAGCGTAAGGTAGAGAGCCCCTTTAGTGCGACGGTATCCAATCCATTCCACTTGTTCATATAGAAAATGCCCATATCACTCAAATTCCAGTCCGCATTTTCTCTGTGACCTTGCTTGCGGTCCTGCAGGTGTATGAAGCACATTATCTTCCTTTACAATGAGTGAAGCTGCACGAAACCTTGTGTGTGCAATTGTAAATAATTTAGTTTTTAAGTTTTGTGTTTCTTGTAGAATCTATATAAAGTAATATACATTAGCCTATTGTTAAAATAATGAAAAAAACATCATTAAATATATTTGTTTTATTGTATTGTTACATTAATAGCTGTTGTATTATTATAGGATGGCTTGTTAAACATTTCATAGGATTTTCAGAGGGAAGAAAAACCAAGACATTTAATATAAAATGTAACATTAATAAATACATAAAAAGAAAAAGAAAAAAAATGGTTGAAAGCCATCGTCCCGGGGAGCATTTCCTTTCGTCCTGTGCATTTTTTTTAAATAATAATAAAAACAATGAATCATTTCTAAGTCTTTGTTAGCAGTTTGTGAAGTTTTGTGCTCGCACCCTGTGCATCTCCTGGGGGCTAAGCCCCCCCTGTCCTTAAAAGCTAGTGACGCCCCTGGGTTTCACTATGTAAAGCACTTTGAGTCACTTGAGAAAAAGCGCTATATAAATGTAATTCACTTCACACTTCACTACGGTTGTTGTCTTTACGGTGTATTACTGTAAACAGAAAAAGGGTACCCCATTTTTTTCCAGTATACTTTTTGCGACTCAGCTGCCATGTTTTTTTGTTGTGCCATAAAATCTACGTTTGTTGTTTTTACAATATCTTACTGTAAATGGAAGAAAAAAAATAGCACTGTATTTACAAAGGTAAAATTCTGGTGACGGATTTGTACATATTTTACGGTAAAATCTATGATGGTTGGCTTTACGGTGCATTCGTGGAAAAACTGTACCCCAATTTTGTGTGGTGTTCGGGTCTGTGAGACCCGTTTTCATTTTTTTATTAAAAGAAAAATGATACAATTAATTAATTTTTCAAACTGAGACTCACTGACTATGGCTCATTTTCTGTGAAGAACATATATCAGAATACATATTTAATGACCACACACCATACACCCCCACTACACATTTCTATTACATATAAGATGTCCGGGTCCACTGGACCCGGGGCTAATAGAAGTGTGGAAATTGATGTTCTGTGTACCACACACACACACCCACACACACACACACACACACACACACACACACACACACACACACACACACACACACACACACACAGACAGACACACAAACACAACAGGCCTAGACAGGAGGAGGACACAGTGTAGGTACACAGAACATCAGAGGGTCAAATGTGCGAGAAAATGAGAGCAGACAGTGTTGACAAACAATGTTGCAACCTTGTGTGGGAACCGCAGGTGCAGAAACACAAAAGAAGAATCCCTGTGGGATGCAGAAACTGGCAGAGAATTTTTTTTGTGCAACATTCAAATTGTTGTTACTCAGCCAGCGTTTGTGGGTCTGATGGACCCGTTGCATTTTGTGGCTTTTGATGCCTCACAATCAAACACTTTTATGTTAAAATACTGAACAAATGTTTACCTTATCCCAAAAAACATCTGTTAAAAGCCACAAAATGCAACGAGTCCATCAGACCCACAAACGCTGGCTGAGTAACAACAATATGAACATTACACAAGGGTTAATGGTAAAATTCTAACAACTAAGCTGTCAAGATTTTACCGTAACATTTCCGTTATTTGTTTTTAAATTCCATCCATTCATCCATTTAGTGTTGGCGAATGGGCTGCTAGTTTTTTTTACCGTAATATCCAGGGTTTTTTCTGTAAATAAAAAAATGGTCAGACAGTTTTTTCAAGGTAATTGTAAGTTTTCTATTCCAGTAAAATCTAATGTCATTTCTACAATGTACAATTTGATTGATATACATGTTTATTCCAACAAAATATGTTTGCAAAATGTATAATATTTGTTACAGTATTGGATAATATTAAAGTTGAAAAAATATGCAATTGCGTGCATGACATGTATTTTTTTTCCTGTCAAAATGGAAAAGTACCCCCATTGACCCTTTTCATTTCCAGGCCATATATTGAGTTTGACACCTGTCCCAGCCAACATAATTATTATCGTCATCCTGGATGTTTGACATATATCTTGACTGACCTGGACACTCACTGCGCATGAATCCCCAGTGTTTCATATTTCTTCACCAACAACCGTGCGCTTCCTTTCTCTCATCGTCATGCTGTATTATTACTATGTCAGATGTTCGATTATGTCAGGTGAACACATGTCAAAGTCGTTGCGACCACTTTGAGAACAAGGTTTCCCCCTGTTTTTCAAGCAAAAATATTGGCGCAAACTTGCATTACAGTAGAAAGATAAAAAAGAGCTACAAATCCAGATTTTTTTTTTTTACGGTTGATGTCTTTTAATAGAACAGGACAGAATATGAATGACTAGCATCAACTAGGCCAGGGGTCGGCAACTTTTACCAGTCAAAGAGCCATTTTGACCAGTTTCACAAATTAAAGATAACAATGGGAGCCACAAAAAAATTTTTAAATCTAAAATGAAACAACACTGCATAATGAGTATTCTTTCTGCTTTGTGCTGTGTTTAAACTAGGGGTCTCATACACGCTGCCCATACCTTAAAATGGAATTTGAATGCTGGTGCGGCACGCAGATTTTATATGAATGGCGCTTGTCAACGCCATGCGTGCCGTGATGGTACAGCATATAGCACCCACTACATTCAGCGTGCCTGATCATCCACACGTTGTATGGGGCTTCCGCTTGCTCACGTAGGTGACAGCAAGGCATACTTGGTCAACAACCACACAGGTTACACTGACGGTGTCGGTATAAAAAAAAACAAAAAACTTTAACACTCTTACTAATAATGCGCCACACTGTGAACCCACACCAAACAAGAATGACAAACACATTTCGGGAGAACATCTGCACCGTAACACAACATAAACACAACAGGACAAATACCCAGAATCCCATGCAGCCCTAACTCTTCCGGGCTACATTATACACCCTGCTACCAAACCCCGCCCACCTCAACTGACGCATAGAGGAGGGGTGTATAATGTAGCCCGGAAGAGTCAGGGCTGCATGGGATTCTGGGTATTTGATCTGTTGTGTTTATATTGTGTTAAGGTGCAGATGTTCTCCCGAAATGTGTTTGTCATTCTTGTTTGGTTTTGGTTCAAAGTGTGGCGCATTATTAGTAAGAGTGTTAAAGTTGTTTTGTATGGTCACCGTCAGTGTAACTTGTGTGGCTGTTGACCAAGTATGCATTGCTGTCACTTGCGTGTGCAAGTAGGAGTTGCATATATCAAGAGATTGGGCTGGCACGCCGTTAATACAAATTGTAGAGGGTGGTAAATGCTGTACTATCATGATACGCCCTTATTATTATTGTAAGAGTGAAAATCTGAGAATATTAATCCCGAGAGTTATCTGCTAGAGGCGCTGAAATCCGGAAGTCTCCCGGGAAAATCGGCAAGTAAGCTGCTGAGCCGCATCAGAGTGATCAAAGAGCCGCATGCGGCTCCGGAGCCGCGGGTTGCCGACCCCTGAACTAGGCCGTGTTTGGAGGAACCGAAATGCTAAATATGGTAAATGGATTCTACTTGTATAGCGCTTTTTTTACCTTCACAGTACTCAAAGGGCTTTGACACCACATTATAAATCATGCATCTTACCTGTATAGTAGAAGGTTGTGGTTGGTCAACTTAGAATGGCATTGACTCTGCAACAAACAGGAGCAGGCTGTTCTGAAAACATCCCCGAGGACGGACACCCCAATGATGGACGCTTTTGACCTCCCTCCCTCCTCAACATACTTGCCAACCCTCCCGAATTTCCCGGGAGACTCACGAAATTCAGCGCCTCTCCCGAAAACCTCCCGGGACAAATATTCTCCCGAAGATCTCCCGATTTTCAGCCGGAGCTGCAGGCCACGCCCCCTCCAACTCCATGCGGACCTGAGTGAGGACAGCCTTTTCTTTATGATGGGAGGACAACAGGGTGACAAGAACTAAATCATCCAGACGAGAGATAAATTGTATTATTATGTTTATCTTACCTAAAAATAAATATGTTTATTAATTTAACAAAAAAATAAAAAAAATACATGTTTACTATATTTTGCTAAAAACATCAAAATTAATTGTATTTTTATTGGTATTTTTTCTGACTCCTTATTACGTCCAGCCATAGAATTATACTTTAAAATAAACATATTTGAAATCATTAATTTTAAATGATCATAATAATTCATTTAAAATGACCATATTTAATTATTAAAATAATTGCTTGTTTATCAACAACTTTAGTATTTTATTCATTACATTTTGAAGCTCTCAGAAGCCAAGTTATGTTATATTCCTTAAGATTTATTTATGCAAGTTTGAAGTATCAATTATCTAAACACAGTTTTGTTTGCATATTTTCAGGATATATATACATACATATATATATATATATATATATATATATATATATATATATATATATATATATATATATATATATATATATATATATATATATATATATATATATATATATATATATATATATATTTATATGTATATATATGTATATGTATATGTATATAAATATATATATATATATATATATATATATATATATATGTATATGTATATGTATGTATATATATGTATGAAATACTTGACTTGGTGAATTCTAGCTGTCAATATACTCCTCCTCTCTTAACCACGCCCCCCACCCCCACCCCCCACCCCCCCCACCTCTCAAGGTTGGCAAGTATGCAGTATGCTCCTCAACGACACCTGGAGTCGAACTTTTGCTTGCATGCAGAACGGCCCCAGGCCTATGGACACTACATCAACACACCCAAGACAATGGGCATATACACACACACACACACACACTCTCCCCCACCCCACGCCTTCATCACCGCTTGATTCCCCTTCAGGGTGATGGACCGCTGGCAGCGCTTCATAGCAGCAGTCGACCTCCAGGGCCCCCCCCCTGTTGCGAGTTGTCGTGATTAAATGTAACATGTTTATGTGTGAATGGCATGGAGTTTTTTTCCCACTCCAGACTAGGCCCCCTTAGAAGCCCAGTCTAGATTGTATTTTTTTACTCATCTTCTTCCCCAGCATTTTACCTTTTTCCCACCTTTTGCGGGGCGCCTCAGGGCGACCCATCAGCGTTCCTGTTCTGTAACCCTGTACACTGTTTGTTTGTCTAATCTTGAACGGGTTTGTGCTGAAAACATAGTTTCGTTGTACTTGTTGCAAAGACAATAAAGACCTATCCTATCCTATCCTATCCTATCCTAACATCTAACTTGATGTAACATGGCTCTCAAATTGACTCTCAACAAATGGAACGCAGCATAACACCATGGCAACATTGCGAGGAAGCATTTTTTTTTTTATAGCTGTGGAGGTACAATTATTCCAAATTCAGCAGCTCAAAGAGAGTGCAAGTGCCGTAACATACAACCATCCCATCGGTCGGCTTCCCGGCGAGAGCGGACATGTATGTTCTTATTTGAAAACGTTTAGCGGTAGCGCTACATGATAACGCTACAAGGCCCCCACAGTCTGCCATTAGTGGCAGCAAACACAGAAAGTGCTCGCTTTGTTGTTGTTGTTGTGTTTGTTGCTATGCACTCTGGGAAGTTACAATAATGCTAAAAAATTACCAAAATACTGTAAATATTACACATTATCAGGAATGTGCTTGTTTTCTTACATTACAGTACATTCATACTTACAGCATCACCCCCATTGTTGGCCGCCCCTTACTAGCATTTTTTTTTACTGTTTAGAATGCACATAAAAGGGAAAGACATGTCTATGTCTCGCATAAGGATTGTGGATGATAGGCAAAAATTCCCCCTTAAAAGTGCAGTTTTCCTACGGGCAATTATTTTGACTTGAGGGGCCAAATTTAGAGGAAAAAAAAATTGAAATAGGAAGATTGTATCATAGCTTTTTAAGGTAAAATTCTGTCGACTGAACTGACATTTTTTTGTCGTAAAATCTAAGGTTGTTGTTTTTACAGTGTATTACTGTAAATGGAAAAACAATATCATAGTTTATTTGCAATAGAGTTTTGACGACTGAGCTGCTAGTTTTTTACCGTATTGTATAGGGTTGTTGTTTTTACTGTGTTTAAACAAATGTGTCTGGGGGCCGGTATGTCTATTTTTAGGAACACTAATACAAAAGCTTATGATAATGTCTGATTGAATGCTAAAAACGTTATGACAGACCGCCTTAAACTGAATGCAATTTTAATTTTTTTACTGAATGAGACACCCAGAATGTACATGAAAATTAGGAATGTGGGATTTACAACATTAACTATGAACGATAAAACACTGAATATTGACAACATATGAACGTCACACCCCCTCTCCATCGACATTTTTTACGCAACAAACACAGCGAAATATGACAGCGAAGGGTAAAAAATATATATATTTCTGATATATCACTAAGCTTTAGAACTTTGTCGTAAAAATCTCCTTCCACGTCTGTCCCTGACACCCGCATTTCAGGCTGGCCGCTCTGGAAACACTCTGTGGAAACGCTCTCCACCCACACTACTTGGTGCCTCATCTGAGCTGCTGTGACTTAGATTACCGTAGTAACTAATTAGATTACCATAGTAACTAGTATATCATGCAAAAGCGCAGATTCCAACCATTGAAATACTTTGTATAGTTCGGGGGTCGGCAACCCGAGGTTCTTCAGCGCCGTCCTAGGGGCTCTCTGAAGCTTTTTAAAAAATGTATGAAAAATGTAAAAATATATTTTTTGTGTTAATATGGTTTCTGTAGGAGGACAAACATGACACAAACCTCCCGTAATTGTTATAAAGCACACTGTTTATATTAAACATGCTTCACTGATTCGAGTATTTGACAAGCGCCGTTTTGTCCTACTAATTTTGGCGGTCCTTGAACTCACCCTAGTTTGTTTACATGTATAACTTTCTCCGACTTTCTAGGACGTGTTTTATTATGCCACTTCTTTTTCTGTCTCATTTTGTCCACCAATCTGTTAAAGTTGTGCGTGAAGGCACAAAGGTGAGTTTTGTTGATGTTATTGACTTGTGTGGCGTGCTAATCAGACATATTTGGTCACTGCATTAATGCAAGCTAATCGATGCTAACATGCTATTTAGGCTAGCTATATGTACATATTGCATCATCATGCCTCATTTGTAGGTATATTTGAGGTAATTTAGTTTCCTTTAAGTCCTCTTAATTCAATTTATATCTCATGACACACTATATGTATGTAATATGGCTTTTAATTTTTTGACAGATTTGTTTTTGTATTTTTGGTCCAAAATGGCTCTTTCAACATTTTGGTTTGCCGACCCCTGGTCTAGTTCAAGACTTACGGTTATTTGAAAACATCAACGCACATCATAATGGCAGCTACAGTTTCCATCTTAAAGATCTAAAAAAATTATTTGGGAATGTCCGTCCCCCGGCTCTTAATTTGCCCCGGTCTGCTCTAAGGGTTAATGACTTATTCCAGAAAGAAATGTCTACGTACAAAAATGTAAATAAACATAGAATGCAGCGTCATCCAAAGTAGGAATTAGCTGTGTTGTCGTGTGGCAAGTACAGTGATGTCGAGTAGAGATGGAAGGAAATGACGCATTCTTTCAACACAGTAGTTCTATTGTACGCACTAGCGGGTCTATCAGTGTTCCCACACAATCACTTCTCACACTGCCGCAGAGGAGTTAGTTCATAAGGATGAATAATATAAAGGAGCTTTAGATTCAGAAGAAGAAGAAGAAAAACCGATTTAGAGCGACATCCACATGAAATATTACTTAATGTCTTCAAATATACCCGAGAACACGTAGTTTTACAGAAATGATTGCATCGTAAAAACGTGTTCATTGATCAACTTCCTGTTTTTACTCTGGCGTTGCTGTACTCTTGGGTTATTCAACTAGCGTCAATGACACCATACCGGCCCCCCGAGTTCAGTTCAAAACTTAGGACGACAAACATTTTTGCAGCAAATTCCAGAAAACACTAAAGGAACTTGGACCAGTGTAAACACATTGGCAGATCTTTGCATTGACATTTTAACCTTAAAACACTGGGGTCCAAACTTCCATCCATTCATCTTCTTCCGCTTATCCGAGGTTGGGTCGCGGGGGAAGCAACTTAAGCAGGGAAGCCCAGAATTCCCTCTCCCCAGCCACTTCGTCCATCACCTCCCGGGGGATCCCGAGGTGTTCCCAGGCCAGCCGGGAGACAAAGTATTTCCAACGTGTCCTGGGCCTTCCCCGTGGTTGTGCCCTAAACACCTCACTAGGGAGGCGTTCAGGTAGCATCCTGACCAGATGCCCAAACCACTTCATCTGGCTTTGCGCTCCTCCCAGATGGCAGAGTTTCTCACCCTATCTCTAAGGGAGAGCCCCGCCACCCGGTGGAGGAAACTCATTTCAGCCGCTTGTACCCTTGATCTTGTCCTTTCGGTCATAACCCAAAGCTCATGACCATAGGTGAGGATAGGAACGTAGATCGACCCGTAAATTGAGAGCTTTGCCTTCCTGCTCAGCTCTTTCTTCACCACAACGGATCGATGAAGCGTCCGCATTACTGAAGACGCCGCACTGATCCACCTGTCAATTTCATGATCCATTCTTCCCTCACTCATGAACAAGACTCCGAGGTACTTTAACTCCTCCACATGGGACAAGGTCTCCTCCCCAACCCGGAAATGGCACTCCACCCTTTTCCGGGCGAGAACCATGGACTCGGACTTGGAGGTGCTGATTCTCTTCCCAGCTGCTTCACACTCGGCTGCGAACCGATCCAGTGAGAGCTGAAGATCCTGGCCAGATGAAGCCATCAGGACCAAATCATCTGCAAAAAGCAGAGACCTAATCCTGCAGCCACCAAACCGGATCCTCTGAACGCCCTGACTGTGCCTAGAAATTCTGTCCATAAAAGTTATGAACAGAATCGGTGACAAAGGGCAGCCTTGGCGGAGTCCAACCCTCACTGGAAACAGGTCTGACTTACTGCCGGCAATGCGGACCAAGCTCTGACACTGATCATACAGGGAGCGGACCGCCACAATCAGATAGTCCGATACCCAAACTTGCCCAAACTTGCGATTTACATAACTGAGGCATTCCTCACGGCACCCCTTTAAGTACTCTCCTTTTTTGGATATGATATATCTAACTGAGGTGTTGCTGTAGCTTGTTTACTTCAGATCCAGTCATTTGTTCAACGTCTTTAGTTATACTAGTGGTGTTCCTCAAGGTTCAATCTTAGGTCCTCTCTTTTTCATCATTTGGGCTATTCAACCGGTGGCCCGTTCAGTTCCAAAAAAACTTGTGAGAGACTCACGTTTTTGCAGCAGATTCTTAAAAACACTAGAGTGCTATCATAGAGATGATCTGTGACAGAGCTCTCCTGTAACTCTGACAAAATAAATAGACCAAAACCAAATGTCTATTTTAGAGGACGCTGGTTTTCCGGAATATTGAAACTACGACTAAAAATGTTGACCCCAAAACCCTTTAGTTGAATATCCCTGATTCTATTCTGGGTTACATCAGAGCTTGTATGGGTTTCTATAGTATTTATATGAATGTGATTTAAGGCATTTAGGTCAGTGGCCCACACAAAATCATTAAATAATTCATAAACGATCACATTTTCTCCGACACCAAGCTCGTTCAAAGATGTATAGTAAAATTCCTGATAGGAAGTCGCCATTTGTTATATCATTTTTACATGGGACAATGATTCATTAGCGAACGTGTAAAATGTAAATGTGCCAGATTGTAGCCAAAGGCAGGTTTTAAAGTGTAGAAAAGTCCTCGGCAGGTTGATGGTATACACAACAAGGTCCATAAAAAGTTCCGTTAGACAGCACCAACATCACACATAGACAGTACAATGAAATACCCAGAATAAGATATAATAATACAAATAAAAACACAATACAAAACAGGGGGTTGCTGCATGACCTCAGATCAGGAGAGATCAGGAATAAAGTCACCATAGCTGTTAAAGTGCATAAAACAGACGGCAAAGTGCAAGTTTGCAAAATTTTTGAAACACGCATCTCGCACATAGCCCTGTTGCACGAGGCAACATTAACAGATGTTTTTCAAAAAATCGTTAAAATTTTTTTAATAAAAAATAAAACATCGATTTTTTTTCATTGTTATTATTATTTTTATTTTTTTTTAATGATTTTTTTATTTTTTATTCAAAAAAACATTTATTTGAAAAAAAAATATATTTTCAAATTAGTTGCGATTCTTATTTGTCACAATTCTTAATCGATTAAAAAAAATTCTAAACCTATTTTTTATTTTTTTTATCTGTCCTGTCCAGCCATTCAGGCAACTCATATTGTTGATGTTGATGCCAATATTTTCTTTAAAAAAGAGAAGTGTTGGATACTTCTTTTGTTGCCTTATTCCTATTTGACTTTATTTACTGTTTGGGTATAATTTTATTAAACAAAACCAGATTTATTTTAAGTAATACAAAAAATGTATCACAGCTGTTTATCTATTGTATGGAGGAATGCAGTGAATCAAAGAACCGGCATCGAATGTTAATAAAAAAAAAGTATTGATTTTGAATCAAGAATCGATTCTGAATCGAATCGTTACCCTCAAGAATCGAATCAAATTGTGTGGTGCCTAAAGATTCACAGCCCTAGTGTTTACATTATTGCACCGAAAAAAAGCATACACATCTACTGTATGTATGAAATATTGCAAAAAATATGAATATAAAAGTATATCTGATTTTAATGTATATCTATGCTCTTTTTCCTCGACATGGACGTATAACGTATAAGGCATCAGATACAAAAATAAGCCCACAAGCTAGCGAAAAGGAGTAAAACAGTATTTTTGGTGAGTTGTATTTTTTTCATGCACTTTTTTTTAAGGATTTATGTGCCACACGAGGAAGGTACATGAAAAATAATGCCTACGTTGAACCGGTTCCTGGTGCAAAAGAGGTTGGGGACCCCTGATTTAGGGGGACTTAGTGTGTTGACCTAAGACTCGGCTTCATGATGGGGAGCACTGATTGGGACGATACACAGAGTGCAAAGAGGAGAGGGCAGACATAAACTGTAGCCACCAATGAAATTCTATTCTGGTAGTTTGGCTAAACTCCAGCAAGGGAAGTTCACTTAAAGCGGAATTTCCTTTGGTAAGACATGTTGTGACTCCGGCTTGTCATTTGTAGTTTACACGTGACCTTACAGTCTTTATCATTGTGTTTGTAGTCAGTCTTATGAACTTACAGGGGGTCAAAATATTAATGGCTGGGTCAAAAGATGTTTTATTGATAACTTGTATAACAACAAATCGGTGCTCGATCCTTAATTGCGGTTTGAGTCTAATCTATTTGTGTAAATACCTGCAAATGCAAACACCGTTACTAGTATACACTTGGTATGACCACAGTAAACTTACTGAGATGCAGCACAGTGTTGACCTTTCACCTCATCATGTCTCTGGTTGGATCTTTTGCAAAAACAAAAAGCAAGCCGCACGAAACATCAAGGGATCTTTTTTGGTGCCGAGAGAAAGTGCTAAATGTCCGATAAGTCCCCCTGGAGCTGCAGCTTGATTGATGTCGAGAAAAGTGAGCCAACCCCCTTTTTTGACTCCACTTATTGAACCAAGTAATATTTACAGCTAATGCTGGCAATAAGCCAGCAAAGCACTATGCATATATATATATATATATATATATATATATATATATATATATATATATATATATACACATATAAAATACATAATCTACAATATATTATTATAGATACAGTATTATACACAATAATATCATAACAATGTTGAGTACCTCTACAATAACGGTGCAAACATAAAAATGACAGCAATTTGGGCAACACAACGAGCAACTTGCTGTAAGCAAGCGGAATTGTCTCCGACCATTTCCCAGGGAACTAAACAGTATCAAAACATACTTTTTTTTTCATTTAATTTTTGTGTATTTATTCCATTTTAAAAAAAATGTTTTATCACATTTTTTAATTGTATTTTATTTTTATTTTTAATATACAGTACAGGCCAAATGTTTGGACACACCTTCTCATTCGCAACACACCCGATGGTCCCAACCCCATTGATAAAGCAAGACATTCCACTAATCAACCCTGATAAGGCACATCTGTGAAGTGAAAACCATTTCAGGTGACTACCTCTTGAAGCTCATCGAGAGAATGCCAAGAGTGTGCAAAGCAGTAATCAGAGCAAAGGGTGGCTATTTTGAAAAAAATAAAATATAAAACACGTTTTCAGTTATTTCACCTTTTTTTGTTAAGTACACAACTCCACATGTGTTCATTCATAGTTTTGATGCCTTAAGTGACAATCTACAATGTAAATAGTCATGAAAAAAAAAAAAAAAACATTGAATGAGAAGGTGTGTCCAAACGTTTGGCCTGTACTGTATATGTGTATATATATATATATATATATATATATATATATATATATATATATATATATATATATATACAATGGAACCCCTCTATTTGCGAACTTTTTGATTTATATACTTTTAGATCAAATGTGCCTCCATGTGCGATCCATGTCTCTTTGTACGACCATTTCGATCATTCATTTTGTCTTGCGCCTGCAGGCAAAAAGCAGGGCGCAGCATTTTAGTGAGGAGGCGGAGCCCTCCATATCACTTACTGTGCATTGCAGTACACTACTACTCACTCACTACTCACTATTTCAGCATGTGTGCTTTTTTTTTCCTTGCGTTTTTTCCAATTTTTTAAGTCAATATCAGTCCCCGAAACTCACTTTGGAGTTAAACAAATATTTGTGAGGAGTACATTAATAGTACGGGAGAATCGATGAAGCAGGGTTGGCACCACTGCAAGTTTTAATTGTGATGAGACCGGGGCAAGTGTGGCGCGGTTGGGAGAGTAGCAGTGCCAACAACCTGAGGGTTCCTGGTTCAATCCCCACCTTCTACCAACCTCGTCCCGTTTATGTACGTTGTGTCCTTGAGCAAGACACTTCACCCTTGCTTCTGATGGGTCGTGGTTAGGGCCTTGCAGGGCAGCTCCCGCCATCAGTGTGTAAATGTGTGTGTGAATGGGTGAATGTGGAAATAATGTCAAAGCGCTTTGAGTACCTTGAAGGTAGAAAAGTAGCTATACAAGGATAACCCATTTACCATTTACCGGACTTTTCTGGGAAACGATGCCAGAGCAGACTTATTTCACAGGGAGGAAAAAGACACCACTGTACCTCTCGTTCAGCGGCACACAGCTCTTTGTCGATGTTAATGTGGGTGGATTGTACTTTATTAAATGTTTATCATTGTAGCAATATAGTTGTTCAAGTTAAGGACTTTGGTGATTTCTGACTGTTTGTGGGGTCACCATAGTGGCTTTTGCGTGTTGGCAAAGCAGCGTATACAGCACAGTTCAGCTCTTGGTATACAGCACTTTATAGCACTTTATATTGTGTTCAAAGTGTACACACTAGAGATGTCCGTTAATATTGGACTGCCGATATATTGGCCGATAAATGCTTTAAAATGTAATATCAGAAATTGTAGGTATCGGTTTCAAAAAGTAAAATTTATGACTTTTTAAAACGCCGCTGTACGGAGTGGTACACGGACGTAGGGAGAAGTACAGAGCGCCAATAAACCTTAAAGGCACTGCCTTTGCGTGCCGGCCCAATCACATAATATCTACGGCTTTTCACACACACAAGTGAATGCAATGCATACTTGGTCAACAGCCATACAGGTCACATTGAGGGTGGCCGTATAAACAACTTTAACACTGTTACAAATATGCGCCACACTGTGAACCCACACCAAACGACAATGACAAACACATTTCGGGAGAACATCCGAACCGTAACACAATATAAACAGAACAAATACCCAGAACCCCTTGTAGCACTAACTCTTCCGGGACGCTACAATATACCCCCTTTAAAACCCGCCCCACCCAACCCCGCCCACCTCAACCTCCTCATGCTCTCTCAGGGAGAGCATGTCCCACATTCCAAGCTGCTGTTTTGAGGCATGTTAAAAAAATAATAATGCACTTTGTGACTTCAATAATAAATATGGCTTTGCCATGTTGGCATTTTTTTTCCATAACTTGAGTTGATTTATTTTGGAAAACCTTGTTACATTGTTTCATGCATCCAGCGGGGCTTCACAACAAAATTAGGCATAAAAATGTGTTAATTCCACGACTGTATATATCGGTATCGGTTGATATCGGAATCGGTAATTAAGAGTTGGACAATATCGGAATATCGGATATCGGCAAAAAAAATCTGTAGTACACACCTTTACTGAAATATTGACTTTTGTCGAGCCTGGAACCTATTATTCATATTTACATTGTTTCTTGTGGAGAAATTTGCTTCACTATACAAACTTTTCAATATACAAACAATGTGGATCGGCATTATGATGACTTCGAGCAAAGCGAAGGGTCTACTTTAGTTGTTTAGTTCTGTTTTCCCTGAAATATAAATAAACCGGGTGATTTGTGAGTATTGTGTATAGCGAGGTCGAAAATGTAGCCAACATTCCTGTCGGAGCGGATTTATATACGTCACCGTGTATATAAGCGCCCTGTCCCCGCAGCCGAGCTATAAGAATAACAAAGTGAAGACCGAGTGCAGAAGAAGAAAATGAGGAATGAAATCCCCGCTTGGGGAAACAAAAAGAAAAGACCGAAAAACGAGGAGTGAAAGGGAGAGCGTGGGGAGACAGCATGTTTTAATAGCGATATGGAGAATGTTGGAAAGTAAGGAAAAAAAAGAAGCATGGAATTTAAAAAGGAGCCTCTGGCAGTCAGGACGAGGTAGGTAGCCTCAAAAGTGGTGCAGCGCAGAGGTCAAGACAAAATGTGCAAGCAATAAACATCCCTCGCTTTGGGGGATGATCGTCGCTACTACCTCAGGACGCCTCGTGAAATGACTTCTCCGGCTGAAAATCGAAAATGACCGACCTATCATTGGGATTTTACCAGCCGAACAAATTTAAAAATCCACTCAACCTATGAGGTCTCGGTTGCGTCGTGTTTATAGTACGACGCCTGCTTTTATGCGTGTCCAACCAGCAGTGCAAGGACAAAAGTGGCAGTGCAATAAACGAGTCCGCAAATAAGTTGCAGACAGCATTGGGTGGATCTCACGCAGGCTGCTGAAAATTATGGAAAGCGCCCACTCTCCACAGCAACTGCCGCTGTGGTCAAAGTTGCAATTGCCACAAAACCCATGTTAAGATATTCAACAATCTACCGCCATATGACTGCTCAAGTGGATAGTGTAACCCACACTGAAATCTAAGTAAGATGAAATATCTCAAATAAGGGTGATATTTGCTTATTTTCTGTCTGATAAGATAATTCTTCTCACTAAGCAGATTTTATGTTAGTGTTTTACTTGTTTTACCGTTAAGTTTTTTGGCCCTAAATGATCTCAGTAAGATATTACAGCTTGTTGCCGGGATGTTAAGACCTACAGTATATTGAGTAAAACATGCTTGAAACTAGAATATCAACTGTTGCAAAGCTGTGTCATCAACACTCACAAGTATAAAACTACTTTTTTAAAGTAATAATTTTTTATTTCAAGCATGAACAAAAAAAATCATGACTTTGACACAATTGTGTCTCATAATTAAAACAGATGACAGCCAAATGGACTTTGCTGTTTTATTTTCAATGAAACAATAGAAAATACGTACTCATATAGTAGTACAGTTGGCACAGTACAGTAAACGGACAGTTAATATTTATAATATTATAATATGTGACATTTCAAACTATTTTGAACAGAAATAGTTCATGCACATTCAGATAAATTCTTCAAAATTGCAATAAAAAACAATTTGGCTGGGGGCCGGGCTGTGTGTGTATATATATATATATATATATATATATATATATATATATATATACATATATATATGTATATATATATGTATATATATATATTACAGGTGAAACATTTTCCGATTGAGCTGTCATAATTTTTTTCCTGGAGGTTACAGAAAGTATGAGAATGTGTGAGCTGCTGCCTGTTATTTTATATACTTTTTTTTGTCATCCATATATGTCGTATTTTTATTCGATTGAATCACGGAACATGAAAACTCGCGTTTCGAGTGTTGCAAAAGGAGGCTTGTTGAGTGACTCGATCTCTGCGGTAGCGAGGTCTTTCTCAGTACACACCGGGAAAGAAGAACAAAAACTGGATTTCCCAGCCAAAAAAATATAATGACGGTACAGGTAGAAGGATTCTCACAAGAACTCAAATAAACGCCCTGTAAACAAAACATATTTGGGGAGAATTATTGACAATGAGAGTATTTTTTATTCTTAAATTAAATAAAAATAATAATAATAATTGGGCTCCAGCGAAAAGGTAACTTTTCTCATGCAGGGCTATAGCAGTGGTTATTATTATGTACTTCACTAATAATTATTTTTTAATATTTAATACTGGTATAATTTGTGTATATATTGTTTTTACTGATGTAGTTATGTTGTAATTATATGTTGTTTTTTTAAAAAGGCCGATACTGATACGTCAAAGTATAATTGACCCAGACGATAATCGGTCGATCTCTAGTCCTGTGTATATTAATTTGCCATGTCTGAAAAATGTTTAACTACATTTTTAGCCTTTTGTGCAACTTTATCAAATGTCAGTGTTCATGGTCCCTACTTTTTGTCCATCATGCTGTCCTCTGACCCTGCGTACTGCATATGGAGGTGCTGCCTTCCAGTAGTTCTGGTCATATTAGTGCTGCACAAAAATAAAATAGAAAACATGTCATCTAAATTGTGAATAAAGAGCCTTTCAAATTGTTGTGGCTCGCACCAGGGCTGCTGTTGCCGTGTCAGGGTTGGCAATAAAACATTTCATTAGTGTTTTCACCAATGAAAACACCATTGTGTTTTCATTGGTGAAAACACAATGTAAATATAATTTATGCTGTGCTAAAATAAATACATTCTAACAAAATTATTAATAAATAATTTGCAATTAATATATTTTGTAACTGTCAATACAATTAAAGTGCATTTTAGTCATAATGTTTGCACTTAAGAAACTTTTCTATGACTTTCGCTCCAGACTTTTTCTCTTTGTTTGATATTGTCATTACTGCCACAAGTGGTGGGAAAGTGTATTACAACTGAGTACCGCTGCGGCCCGTGCAAGTAAATATTTTCTGGCGGCCCAACAGTGGTTATGGTTAAGAAAACCGATGGTTACGTAACACAGCAAGTCTCTACAACAGGAGCACTCTCGGGATTTTAGGACTTTGCTGAAAAAAAAGTTTGTTTTCCAAGTTTTCAACTAAGCTCAGGTGCCGGTATGGTGTCATTCCCAAGCCAAATTTGGACCCATGGCTGCCAGTTCAATCGCCCTGGTGGAAAGCATTACATGTTTTCATTTTAGGAAGCAGGGACAGGCAACAAATGACAATATTCCAGTGTTTAAGGTTGTTTAAATCATTGTTTATTAACCATTGCCCCCACCCCAAACGACCGTCCTAAAATATGTGTTTCTTAGCTGTTGTAATACACTTTTTCACCACTTGTGGCAGTAATGACAAGATCAAAGAAACAGAAGAAGTCTGTAGCTAAAGGCAGAGAGAAGTTTCTTAAGCGCAAAAAATTATGACTAATGTGGTGAAGCTGTATTTTCATTTGCACTTTAATTTTATTGACAGTTTAATTAAGAAACATATTTGATATTAAATGTATTTATTTTTGTATGTAAATGTATTTTTTGTCAGTTATTTAAAAGTCCCTTCTTATGCAGTATATTTGGTGAGTATTTAGTTTTCTCATCAGCCTGACCTAAGCCTAATATTATCTGTTAAATAAATAATAATATTTGCGGTAAACACATTGTTTCATATAATTTGACAAGGTTATAAACGGTAAGTAGGTTAGATATAATTATTAAATATAATTAAAATCAAGGGTAAGTTTATTAAAAAAGTTAAGAACAGCTGGTTTAAACAAATCTTTTAAATTTCATTAAGTAGATATACAATCAGATGTACATTTTTTTTTACAGTTAATTTTATCGCACATTTTTTTATTTTCATTTACAAAAGGACCACTCTAATATATGTGTTTCTTAGCTGTTGTAATACACTTTTTCACCACTTTTGGTAGTAATGATAAGATCAAACAAACAGAAGAAGTCTGGCGCTAAAGTCAGAGAAAAGTTTCTTAAGCGCAAAAAAATAAGACTAAAGTGGTGACGCTGTATTTTCATTTACACTTTAACTTTATTGACAGTTTACATATTTGTTATTAAAATGTATTTATTTTTGCACAAGATAATTGTATGTAAATGTATTTGTTGTCAGTTATTTAAAAGTCCCTTCTTATGCGGTATATTTGGGTAGTATTTATTTTTCTCATCAGCCTGACCTAAGCCTAATATTATCTGTTAAATAAATAATAATATTTATGGTAAACACATTGTTTCATATCATTTGACAAGGTTATAAATTCTAATTAGGTTAGATATAATTGTTGAGTATAATTAAAATCAAGGGTACGTTTTCTAAAAAGGTTAAAAACAGCTGGTTTAAATTAATATTTTAAATTGCATCAGGTGGATATACAATCAGATGTAAAAATAAATGAAATATTTGAGGCTTGTCTGTGGAATTTAGCAACAAGCATTTTGTGATGATTTGTAAATAAAAAAAAAAATAAATTGAAAAAAAATAAAAAATATATATATATATATACATATAAATGTATGTAGGTAATATATACAATTATACATATAAATGTATGTGGGTAACCCCCCCCCCCCCTCTAAGGGGGGGGGGGGTTACCCACATATGCGGTCCTCTCCAAGGTTTCTCATAGTCATTCACATCGACGTCCCACTGGGGTGAGTTTTTCCTTGCCCTTATGTGGGCTTTGTATCGAGGATGTCGTTGTGGCTTGTGCAGCCCTTTGAGACACTTGTGATTTAGGGCTATATAAATAAACATTGATTGATTGATTGATTGATATATATATATATATATATATATATATATATATATATATATATATATATTTTTTTTTTTTTTTTTTTTTTACAAATCATCACAAAATGCTTGTTGCTAAATTCCACAGACATTTTGTGATGATTTGTAAAAAAAAAAAAAAAAATTTATAAAAAAATGTAAATAAATGAAATTATGTATATATACATATATATATATATGTGTCAAAAAAAATATATATATGTATTTTTATTTGTATTTATTTATTTATTTATTTATTTTTATTTACAAATCATCACAAAATGCTTGTTGCTAAATTCCACAGACAAGCCTCAAGTATGTAAGCAGTCCAACATTTCAACTTTTCCAAAGTGAAAAAAAAAAAAAGCTCCTCCTTTCTTAAGACTCAGAGCTTTGTTTGTGGACTCCGAGGATAAGAACGTGTTCCAACTAGAGCCGTCCCTCAGCTTCTAGGCCCTGTCAACATACAGTAATGCAGCAAAGCCTGAATGCATTAGAACACTAAACAGTCAGGATCTTTCCGTTTTTACATTGCGAAATCTTGCAAACAAAACCTGGGTTTGGGCTAATATGGCAGAGCCCCTGTGTGGAATGAAAGTTTTTATGGCGCGCTCTGTCAGCGGAGGGAGTAAAGGTCCTTTAGAGAGGGAAGATTTATGTGTGGCCATGACACCTCGGGTTTTAGAGCAGGAAGGCGCAGCTGGTGTGAAGCCACCCCTCAGCAGCTGTAAGTCATCTGCATCCTGGCTGGGAATCAAGCTGTGCGCCATAACGCTTTTAATCATGTCAGTTAGGGAAAGTAAGCCCTGCCGCAAAGGGAGACTTTAACCCCTTACTGTCATAATGTATAGAAAAATAGATATGGAGTGTGACCTCGGTTTTCATGAGTAGTCCGTTCCAAAAAGGTCCGACGAAGACCAAATCAATTTTTCCCATTAGAAATCATGTAAATCCCTTCCAGACATCTGAAAATAATAAGACAAAACACATTTTATGGAGACGAATGATAGTTTAAAACAATATTTTCCAACACTAGTGGCAGTAATGACAATCTCAAACAAGCAGAAGAAGTCTGGAGCTAAACTCATAGACACGTTTCTTTAAGCGCAAAAAATGTGACTAAAGTGGTGAAGCTGTAATTTCATTTTATTCATTTAGTTTGCATTTATGTACAGTAGAAAGAAGATTCATATGGTCCCCTTCGTCGTCGTTTACCTGACACATGAAACGTGACAAATCGAGGGTACACTACCCACTTTAGCCGCCGGATGGCAGTAGAGTGTTGAATGTATCTTAAAATGTGTTTTGTGACAATTCCAAGTTTGACCACAGCTAATTAGAGTGACACTTTCCATTATTTTCAGCAGGCTATATTGCACAATGATAACCGGATTTTCCGGACCATAGAGCACACCGGTATGTTAGCTACACCCACTAAATTTTGGGAAAAAATATTTGACCATATATTAGCTCCACGGGACGAATTATAGTTTAAAACAGTATTTTTTTTAAACAATTTTTGGGCTTCGAGCGCCCCCCTACAGGGCCTTCAAAATATATCTGTTTCTCAGCTGTGGTCCGCACTTAGATGCAATACACTTTTACAACACTAGTGGCAGTAATGACAATCTCAAACAAACAGAAGATGTCTGGAGCTAAACTCATAGACATTTATTTAAGCGCAAAAAATATGACTAAAGTGGTGAAGCTGCATTTTCATTGTATTCATTTAGTTTGCATTTATTCATTTTAGCACTGTGTACTTGTATGTTCAGTAAAAAGATGTGTCGCCGTTAACCTGACACATAAAACGTGACGAATCGAGGGTACACTACCCACTTTAGCCGCCGGATGGCAGTAGAGTGTTGAATATCTTAAAATGGGTTTCGTGACAATTCCAAGTTTGACCACAGCGTCAGTTGCTATTTAGAGTGACGCTTTCATTATTTTCAGCAGGCTATATTGCAAAATGATAACCGGATTTTCCGGACAATAGAGCACACCGGTATATTAGCTACACCCACTAAATTTGGGGAAAAAATATTTGACCATATATTAGCCGCACGGGATGAATTATAGTGTAAAACAGTATTTTTTTTAAACAATTCTTGGGCTTCGACCGCACCTTACATAGACACATTTCTTTTAGCGCAAAAAATATGACTAAAGTGGTGAAGCTGCATTTTTATTTTATTCATTTAGTTTGCATTCATTAATTTTAGCACTGCGCAATTTTATGTACAGTAGAAAGAAGATTCATATGGCCCCATTTCTCGCCGTTTACCTGACACATGAAACGTGAGCAAAAGTCAGAGACACGTTTTATTAAGCGCAAAAAATATGACTAAAGTGGTGAAGGTGTATTTTCCTTTGCACTTCAGTTGTATTGACAGTGTAATGAAGAAACATTTATGTTATTATTATTCATTTAGTTTGCATTTATTCATTTTAGCACTGTGTAATTGTATTTACAGTAAAAAGAAGATTCATATGACCCCATTCGTCGCGGTTTACCTGACACATGAAACGTGACAAATCGGGGGTACGCTACCCACTTAAGCTTCCAGATGGCAGTAGATTGTTGAATATATCTTAACCGCATTTTCCGGACTATAGAGCGCATCGGTATATTAGCCATACCCACTACATTTTTGGAAAAAAGTCCGCAGCTAAAGTCATAGACACGTTTCATTAAGCGCAAAAGATATGACTAAAGTGGTGAAGCTGTATTTTCCTTTGCACTTCAGTTGTATTGACAGTGTAGTTAAGAAACATTTATATCATTATTATTAATTTTGTTAATTTTTTTGGTTTTTTTTTCATTCATGTATTTATTTATTTCAGGCAATGACATAAAAAAAAGTACAAAGTTGTCAACACATAATAATATAAATTAATATAGTGCAAAAGGTAATGTATAGTATGTAATGTATAGTATGTAATGCATTTATTCATTTTAGCACTGCGCAATTTTATGTACAGTAGAAAGAAGATTCATAGGGCCCCATTCGTCTCCGTTTACCTGACACATGAAACGGGACGAATCGAGGGTACACAACCCACTTCAGCCGCCAGATGACAGTAGAGTGTTGAATATCTTAAAATGTGTTTCGTGACAATTCCAAGTTTGACCACAGCTTCAGTTGCTATGTAGAGTAACGCTTTCCATTATTTTTAGCAGACAGCATTGCAAATTGATAACCGCATTTTACAAACTATAAAGTACATCGGTATATTAGCCATACCCACTAAATTTGGGGAAAAAATATTTGACCATATAGGCTGCAGATATATAGGTTGCGAAATGAGTTATTTACACAGGAAGATTCTGTAAATGTTTATTTACATACCTTAATTGTTGCCTGTAACACGGCAGTAAAACGGCTGATCAAACAAAACAGAAGTCATCGTCATGGAAGCTAACTCTCCAATCAGCTAAACAGATTCGATAACTCCACGGTGACGTCTTGGTGAATTTACTGAGGAATTTGTGAAACTGAAACAATACAAAGAGTCAATAATACTAATACAGACACTCGTGAACGTGTTAGCATATTAGCTAAAACTAACGACGCTAGCGTCATTTCGTTACGATAGCACGTACAAATATGCATGAAAACACTCCTACAGACATCACACATAGGACGGTTTTGTGTTTAGTTTTAGTTATATTGAAAAACGTACAAACGTTGCTTTGAGTGATGAATGAAGAATCCATACAAGTAGAAGCGCTATGGACGGCTAGAAGACTGTACGGCACTACGGTTGAAACAAAAAAAAAAAAAAATACCGGTAAATGGAAGGACATCGCAGCACTTGCATTGAACAAACTTGTCCAGAAGATGGCGCCATAGCACAAACAATAAAACACATCCACCCAGGAATGGGGCCATATGAATCCCTTCCATACTGAAAATGTATTTTTCATCAGCTATTATGAGTCCCTACTGTTGCAGTATATATGATTAGTATTTATTATTTGTTAATATTTTTTGTGATAAACACATGGTTTCATATTATTTGACCAGGTTTATCCTGTTGATCTATACATATGTTCGATATAATTATTAAATATGATAAAATCAAAAGTGTTATTGTTTGAGTAGGCCTTGGGTTAAGAACCCCTCGTTTTACATGCAAAAATCAATGTAAAATACATATAAATAATAAATGAAATTACATTTTTTACCTTTTCAATTGTCCCTCGTTTATCGCTGTCAATTGGTTTTCGACATGACCGCCATAAATCATTTTTCTCAAAGTAGTTATAATTATTCTAAACACAATTTTCATAGACAGAGCATAAAACAAATTCTTTACGACCTTCTAAATAGGTTCTGTAGCATTATGAGAGCCCGCCAGACATGAAATAGCACCTTTTAGTCACTGTTACACTATTTTAATCCAATATGGTAATGCTGCCTGAGGCTGAGCCAATCAGTGGCCACGTTATATTGAACAGTGCGCTCTGATTGGTTCGGTCTCTTCGAGTGGCCAATACTACTGCAGTATTGATATTTTTACCAAATTTCGGATCAAAAAAATCTGCAAAGTGAAACCACAATATTATTTACTTTATAGAAAACTCATATTGGGGAAGAGCGGCAAGGGAGGGGGGAAGGGAGAGCCACACAGACGCACTTTATTTAAGACTGTCTCACCTTTTTAGTTGAAGTGCTGTTACTCGCAACTTTTTTTGGCCCTATGATGGGTTGTTTTGCAGTCATACTCGATTTAAAAAGTTCACATAAAACCACAAGAATTGAGGTGTGACTTGGTTAGTTAACAAAGAACTACATTTAACCAGCGATACGATCCAGAATGTACTGCCTCATTCTTGTCAGATCAGACGTTGCTGATTGCGGAAACTCACTATTATAAGCCAGCAAAAATGGTTCTCTAATTTGAAATGCAGTTACGTTTTTCATTGTGTCTGCAGAATCACATCTTTAGTGACTGTCTGTAAAAAGTATTTTAAAGCAGCGTTAACCATAACAATCCCAAACAAAGAGAATAAGTCTAGATAAGAGCTAAGCGCAAAAATGATGACTAAAGTGGTGAAGCTGTATTTTCATTTGCACTTGAATTTTATTGAAAGTTTAGTGAAGAAACATAGTCATTATTTTTTAAATTTTTTGTCAGTTATTTGGGAGTCCCTTCTCGTTGCAGTATATTTATTTTTGTGATCCGCCTGACCCAAACTTTTTTCGTAAAATTTTAACTGTTTTAATTAAATAAATGTTTTTCATTAATCAGTCCCACAAAATAATACACAATAATACCACATGAAAACAATTCCAATTCCAAAACAAAACCCGACCAAGCAACATTCAGAATAACAATCAACAGAGCAATTGAGAAGACACACAAACATGACACAAAACAATCCAAAAGTAGTCAAACAAAAATGAATAATATAAACAACAGTAACACTATTAATACAAATTCCAACATAGCAGTGATTTGAAATCCCTCATTGACATTATCATCACAACCATTTATACAAAATAAAATAAAAACATTTAAAAAATGAACAATAGTGTGACTTACACTTGCATCACATTTCATAAGCTTGACAACACATTGTGCTTAATATTTTCCACAAAGTATATTTTAGGTTCATTTATTAGTTAAAACACATTTAAATATTGGATCCCATATTCCAAGATATGACTAATTATTATCTAAACTAAATGCAGTTTAGTTTAGCTTTGATAATACTCCTTGTGAATAACACATGGTTTTATATCGTTTGACAAAGTTGGAAACTATAAATATGTAAAATGAAATAAATTAACATTAAAACTAAAACATATTTGAGTTTGGCCCCCTATGTTGTGGAAAAGTTGGGCCCCGGGGTCAAAAAGGTTAAGAACCCCTGCTCTAAAGCACATTGGGCCCCATTCATCAATAAGTTCCTAACTTTTCCTGTTATCTTTCTTCCTAAGTGATTTCCTAAAATTCATGACGTGTTCTTAAACTGCCAAATTGTTCCCACCTGCTGTTCTTAAGTAGCTGAATGCCAAATGGTTAGCGTGTGCGTGTCTATCCTAATTTGCATATAAACACGCCCTCATTTCCCCAATATGTATATGTAAACACACTTAATTTGGTAATTTGCATAGGTATACATCCTTAATTCCCCGTATAAGGGCACAATTCCGGCGGAAAAGCCAAACATCAAACACACGGAGAAAACACAAACAGATTACAGAAAAGAAATTCGTATTATCCCGTGGGGGGAAATACATAATGTCAAAACGTAAGTTTAAGAAAGGGGGCACAGCTGAGATAGCCCCGAAGTGTGCGGTATTTTGAAATGTCTATATATTGCTAATTTTGCTATATGTCTGTCTTATCTATCTATCTATCTATCTATCTATCTATCTATCTATCTATCTATCTATCTATCTATCTATCTATCTATCTATCTATCTATCTATCTATCCCTTATAGATAGATAGATAGATAGATAGAAAGATATCTATCCATCTATCTATCTATCTATCTATCTATCTATCTATCTATCTATCTATCTATCTATCTATCTATCTATCTATCTATGATATTAATGAACATTAGACAATAGAAGTAAGGGAACTTGTCACACTTAAGAACAAATAGCTCCCAGTCTGTGGAACGCTCTCCCTGACCACCTGAGGGCACCACAGACTGTGGATGCTTTTAAAAAAAAGGCTTAAAAACCCTTCTTTTTAAAAGAAAACACCCTTTTTTTTTTTAGATATATGCATACTAGTTCTAGCTATTAGGCTGTTCTAATTCTTATTTATTTGTGTTATCTTTTTTATTTTTTTCATTTGTTTAATACACTGTAGCACTTTGAGGTTGTTTACTCAATGCAAAGTGCTTTTTACAAATAAAATATATAATATTATTATTATTTAATAGGCCACCCTAAGAGTGCTCTGGACCACTCGTAGATTTTGTTCTTACCTACGAACAAATCCCAGCTAAGAAAACATTGGTGAATACAAAAATCTCCTTAAAAACTTTGTAAGTGGGCCTAAGAACAAAATTTGTTCTTAAGAACGGTTGCTGAATGGGACCCATTGAGCTCCATATTAGCCCAAAAATTAAATAATAAGCTTGTCAGTTCCTGCACTGTACATCAGAGTTCTGGCAAAAGTAATTTTCTCATAGCCTTTTTCTTGATGTATGGCATTGTAGATGCTGACCTTGTTCTGGCACTTGTCTGGTGGACTGCCTAGGAACACACCTGAGTCATGCGAAATGCTCCAGACACCATGTTTTTTTTATTTTTAAACCATCTGAGTGAAACGTGTGCTTTGTTCGCGGACGCCTGGAAAATACACATCAAGTTGACTCAAAGGAAGGACCATTGCTTTTCATCTTAGTTATTAATAAACTGAGCTTCATACGGACGTGGAACATACGCCGCCAGGGGAAAAAAAGATTGTCTTCCTCAAGACTTGCGGTCGGATTGTTTTTGGACCCCGCTAAAAAATCACAAGACCCTTCCATTAAAAATATGAAATGTTCATAAATGCTAAGAATCTCTCAAAACCCGCCTATCCGGCTAGACAAGATGTTTTGATACCATGGAAGTGTAATTTCTGTTTTTTATGATGTGCATTGAATTCGATTCCAAAGAAAATACAACCATAAGAGAAAGAAGTTAAGCATTTTTTTGTACCCCTTATCCTGTCCTGGTCGCCAGCCAATGACAGTGTAGAGCAGGACTATTCAACTGGCAGCCCAGGGCCCAAATCCGTACCAGGAACTTGGACAACTATAAACACGTTGGCAGATCCTTTTAACCTTGCCAGCAAATATAGAACACCAGGTTCCTAACTTGTAATTTGTATAACTGAGGGGTTCCTCAAGGCACCCCTTTAAGTCCTCAACTGGGATTAATGTAACTAAGGTGTTGCTGCAGGGGTGTGAAACTCATTTTAGCTCAGGGGCCACATGGAGGAAAATATGTGCACACGCGGCCCGGACTATTAAAATCATGGCATTAAAACAAAAAAATAAAGACAACTTCAGATTGTTTTCTTTGTCTTACTTTGGCCAAAAATAGACCCGTTTTCATTTTTTATTAAAAGAAAAATGATACAATTAATACATTTTTCAAACTGAGACTCACTGACTTTGGCTCATTTTCTGTGAAGAACATATATCACAATACATATTTAATGACCACACACCATACACCTCCACTACACATTTCTATAACATATAAAATGTCCAGGTCCACTGGACCCGGGGCTAATAGAAGTGTGGAAATTGATGTTCTGTGTACCACACACACACACACACACACACACACACACACAGCAGGCCTAGACAGGAGGAGGACAGAGTGTAGGTACACAGAACATCAGAGGGTCAAATGTGCGAGAAAATGAGAGCAGACAGTGTTGACAAACAATGTTGCAACCTTGTGTGCAGAAACACAAAAGAAGAATCCCTATGGGATGCAGAAACTGGCAGAGAAATTTTCCGTGCAACGTTCTTATTGTTGTTACTCAGCCAGCGTTTGTGGGTCTGATGGACCCGTTGCATTTTGTGGCTTTTAATGCCTCACAGTCAAACGCTTTTATGTTAAAATACTGAACAGATGTTTATTGGGATAAGGTAAACATCTGTTCAGTATTTTAACATAAAAGTGTTTGATTGTTAGGCATTAAAAGCCACAAAATGCAACGGGTCCATCAGACCCACAAACGCTGGCTGAGTAACAACAATATGAACATTACACAAGGGTTAAAATATTACAATAAAAATAAAGAAAAAAATACCGGCAGCTGTAAAGTTTAGATCAGGGGTGTCAAACGTACGGCCCATGGGCCGGATCAGGCCAGCGAACAAGTTTTATCCGGGCCGCGGGATGAGTTTGCTAAGTATAATATGAGCCGAAACTTTTGAATGAAAGAAACTGCTGTTCTAAATGTGTCCACTAGATATCTCAATAGTAATTCTTTGTATATTTGTAAATTATGCTGTATATACAGATACACATATATATACATATACATATATATATATACATATACATATATATATATATATATATATATATATATATATATATATATATATATATATATATATATATATATACCGGGGGGTGCTTACAAACATCAGTTGTCTACCAATCTAAGGTAATACGCAAGGACATTAACACATCCGACACATATGTAGGATTAACCGAGGGTGAATTCAAAACCAGATGGAACAACCACAAGGCTTCTTTCAGGAACAAAAACCTGCGAAATACCACAGAACTCAGCAAACACATTTGGGACCTCAAAGACAATAATGTTGAATATTCAATAACATGGCAAATTCTTGCATCCAGCACACCTTACAATAGTGGTAATAAAAGATGCAACCTATGCTTGAAAGAGAAACTGTTTATTATTTACCGTCCAGACCTGTCATCCCTCAACAAGCGCAGCGAAATTGTAACAACATGCCGCCATAGACGGAAACACCTCCTAGGTAACACATGAGCCAATCACCACGCCCCTAGGCCAGCCTGTACCCACCCACTCTGTGCCCTATATAAACCATGGTATGCGAATGCTCCCATTAAAATCTCCTGACGATTGAGGGTACCCCCCCTCATGAAACAGGCCTGTAGAGATGAAATAGTCTTGTGATTTTTTTCCCCCACACATGCATATATTGCGCTCTACTACGGTATCGAGCACTATTTTTTGGATAACCTTATTAAGACATATATATATATATATATATATATATATATATATATATATATATATATATATGAAGGGTTAGTGCATCTGCCTCACAATACGAAGGTCCTGAGTAGTCTTGGGTTCAATCCCGGGCTCGGGATCTTTCTGTGTGGAGTTTGCATGTCCTCCCCGTGACTGCGTGGGTTCCCTCCGGGTACTCCGGCTTCCTCCCACCTCCAAAGACATGCACCTGGGGATAAGTTGATTGGCAACACTAAATTGGCCCTAGTGTGTGGATGTGAGTGTGAATGTTGTCTGTCTATCTGTGTTGGCCCTGCGATGAGTTGGCGACTTGTCCAGGGTGTACCCCGCCTTCCGCCCGATTGTAGCTGAGATAGGCTCCAGCGCCCCCCGCGACCCCAAAGGGAATAAGCGGTAGAAAATGGATGGATGTAAAAAAAAAAAAAAAAAAAGAAAAGAAACCACATGTGTGCACCAGTCGAGGAAAATGAGCAAACTACATAAATAACATCCTGTAATTTGATTTTGATATTGTTTTATCTTGATGGATTGAAAACTAACACCAATGAGTTGACTGATTAACATTATCACATGATTTATTCAGAAAGTATAAATAACGACAAAAAATTCTTGGAATATCCCCAAATATTTTTGGATGAAAACTTTTTTGCAACTTAAAAAATAATAATAATGGTAATAATGTCTTCTGTAGACACGCCAGAGCAAACTGTGATGGCAGCAGAGGCAGACCGTTGAGAATAAATGGCTCAGACTTTGTGTGGCGCAATTGCCTCGTTTACAGAACAATGGTGATAAACTGTGTTAATCCAGCCATTTGGCTGTCCTTTGGGAGTTTTAGTATTACACAGTCACACACACTCTGCTTTAATGAAACATCTTTCAACTGCATATTGCGGGTATTTTAAATATGATTATTTTTAAATTAAGAGGGCGCTCATTGCTTTTGGTATACTCTCCTTGAAGCTAGCGCAAAATAAAGAATAACAGTCTATGACGGTAAAGTTAATGTACACTCGAACTGTGCTCGCTCTACATTTAAACTCAAATGTTTGAGTATGAATAGGATTTTTCCCTCTGAAATAGCTTTTAAGTTAGGTTGCATTAAAGACATAAGCTTCGGAGCAAACAATTTAGGTAACTTGAAGAGCTTGAGGTTGGCTAATCGTTGAAAGTCGAATCACCAAGTAAACAAACAATTAATACTTTGCGTGTAGTTGTGTAGTTTCATACTTGGAACTGGCTGGAAATATTCACTGACAATGAGTCAGCAAATTTATGAACATGCTGAAAAAACATGAATGTCAACAGTCTCAATGTTGGCATGTTAAGGCACGTCGACATTAGCGTTGTTTGATCCTTTCCCAAGAAGATTTCTTCTACAGGATATCAACTTTGGTGAAATGGCTTACTACTTTATATGAATTGCTTGGTTTCTGTCTGGTATTTCGTCACCAGACAGGTAATTGCCCTCCAATTTTGATTATGGAAGACTCCCAACAAAATGTCAATGCTAACCAGCTAACAGCTGGTTAGCATTGACATTTATTGCTCAAGTACTGAATCACAATGTCATATACAAAATGATAATGCCGACACCCGACAAGAAGGTTACTCTACACTTAAAAACTGTAATAGCCACCCATTTTGATTATAGAAGAATCCTAACAACATGGCAATGCTAACAATAGTAACAGGCTAACAGCTATGCTACCAACTGTGATTTGTTTGTTTTTTATTTACAAAAATATTACACCTAAATGTAATTGTTCCCAATTTGGATTATAGGATAGAATAGGATCGGATAGGATTTTATTGTCATTGCACAAGTACAACGAAATGATGTTTTCAGCACAAACACGTTCAAAATTAGACAAACAAACAGTGTACGGGGTTACAGAACAGGAACGCTGATGGGTCACCACGAGGCGCCCCGTAAAAGATAAGAAAAAGGTAAAACGCTGGGGAAGAAGATGAGTAAAAAAATACAATCTAAGCGGGGGTCCTAAGGGGGCCTAGTCTGGAGTGGGATAAAACCTCCATGCAATGCACACATGAACACGTTACATTTAATCACGACAAACTCGCAACAGAGGGGCGGGGAGTTGGGGCCCTGGAGGTCGACTGCTGCTATGAAGCGCTGCCAGCCGCCCATCACCCCGAGGGTAAACAAACGGTGGTGAAGGCGTGGGGTGGGGGAGGGTGTGTGTGTGTGTGTGTATGTGCCCAATTGTCTTGGGTGTGATGATGTAATGTTCATAGACTGAGGCCGATCTGCAAAAGTTCGACTCCAGGTGTCGTTGAGGAGGGAGGGAGGTCAAAAGCGTCCATCATTGAGGTGTCCTCGGGGGTGTTTTCAGAACAGCCTGTTCCTGTTGTTCACAGCGTCAAGGCCATTTGAGGGAGTCAAATCGTAGATTAGAATGTTTGTTTTCCACGAGCAGACAATACAATGACTTGTCTGTTCTATTCGTCCATGCTGGCTGCTCTCATTATGGAAGAATACCAACAAAATGTCAATGCTAACAGCTAGCATTCTAACCATCTCCCGCTTCATAGACACTGCTGAAGAACCGAATCGCAAAGTGATATACAGAGTGATAACACTTGCATTTGACAAAGGTACTATATGAAAAATGTTATTAAATTAACACCTATTTTAATTTTGGAAGAATCCCAACTAATGCCAATGCTGACCAACCTGCGTGGATTAATTGTTACATCTTTCTTCATAGACTTTGCTCAAGTGCTAAATCTCAACATAACATGCTAAAAAGTGACAGCTAGCATCGAGCAAGAAACATATTATGCACTTAAAAGTTGTAATTGCAACCATTTTTGAATACCTGGGATTGATTAACGAAGTTGAAAAGTTAATAAACTTATTCGGGTGTTACCATTTAGTGGTCAGTTGTACGGAATATGTACTGTACTGTGCAATCTACTAATACAAGTCTCAATCAATCAAACGGGAGAATCTTAACAAAATGGCAATGCTAACAGCTAGCATGCTAACAGCTACGCTACCAACTGTGAGCTGTTGTATTTCCTTACATAAATATTGCCCACATTTTGTAACAATAAAACATATCCGTGTGCAGCTTTTTCCTCTCCTGTGTGATTTTAAATTGAACCTGGTTTACCCAAAGTTAGGCTCTGAGCTGCCCCCTGCTGTTTCTAGGGTCTTTCTTATACCTGATGCTGTTATTGTGTGCCATGTTACTTATAAACCTCCAGGCAAAATGTTATTCTCATGTGTGTTCATGGTTTGCGTTTAATAACGTCTAAAGTGAGGTCTGAGGTTTTGAGAGCTGTGGCATCAGGTTTTCTCTTTTGCACAAATTAATTCGCTGCAGAGACAAAGCCTGGAGAGGACATGATGTCATGTCTGGAGACTACAATGAAACAATTACATATTCCAGAACGTATTTTTGTGTGTGTCTGTGTGTGTGTGTGTGTGTGTGTGTTACCCTATTAAATGTGTGCAGTAGCTGCATACAGAAAAACGAGCTGTATATGGTTTTTTCAACGGTTCATAGTAAGAATACACACTAACTATAGTTTGATAGGGTGAAATGCTGACGACAACGCACAGTGGAACCTCGATGTACAAACTTAATTGGTTCTTGAACATGGTTCGTAAATCAAACGTTTGTATAGTGTTGCAGAGTTCCCCATAAGAATCAATGTAAACATAAATAACAGGTTCTAGCCTTGACAAAAGTCCATATTTTAGTGAAAAAATGCGCTCTTTGAAGACACTATAATGTATATATATATATGTATATATATATATATATATATATATATATATATATATATATATATATATATATATATATATATATATATATATATAAATATATATATATATATATACTGTCGCGATCAAAATTTTACATACACTTGTAAAGAACATAATGTCATGGCTGTCTTTAGTTTCTAATAATTTCTACCACTCTTATTTTTTGTGATAGAGTGATTGGAGCACATACTTGTTGGTCACAAAAAACATTCATGAAGTTTGGTTATTTTATGAATTTATTATGGGTCTACTGAAAATGTGACCAAATCTGCTGGGTCAAAAGTATACATACAGCAATGTTAATATTTGGTTACATGTCCCTTGGCAAGTTTCATTGCAATAAGGCGCTTTTGGTAGCCATCCACAAGCTTCTGGCAAGCTTCTGGTTGAGTTTTTGACCACTCCTCTTGACAAAATTGGTGCAGTTCAGCTAAATGTGTTGGTTTTCTGACATGGACTTGTTTTTTCAGCATTGTCCACAAGTTTAAGTCAGGACTTTGGGAAGGCCATTCTAAAACCTTAATTCTAGCCTGATTTAGCCATTCCTTTACCACTTTTGACGTGTTTGGGGTCATTGTCCTGTTGGAACATCTAACTACGCCCAAGACCCAACCTCCGGGCTGATGATTTTAGGTTGTCCGGAAGAATTTGGATATAATCCTCCTTTTTCATTGTCCCATTTACTCTCTGTAAAGCACCAGTTCCATTGGCAGCAAAACAGGCCCAGAGCATAATACTACCACTACCATGCTTGACGGTAGGAATGGTGTTCCTGGGATTAAAGGCCTCGCCTTTTCTCCTCCAAACATATTGCTGGGTATTGTGGGAAAACAGCTAAATTTTTGTTTCATCTGACATCACATGGACAAAGATAAGACCTTTTGGAGGAAAGTGCTGTGGTCTGTGGACCCCAAACACACGTCAAGGAATGGCTAAATCAGGCTAGAATTAAGGTTTTAGAATGGCCTTCCCAAAGTCCTGACTTAAACGAGTGTGGACAATGCTGAAGAAACAAGCCCATGTCAGAAAACCAACAACTTTAGCTAAACTGCACCAATTTTGTCAAGAAGAGTGGTCAAAAATCCAACCAGAAGCTTGCCAGAAGCTTGTGGATGGCTACCAAAAGCACCTTATTGCAGTGAAACTTGCCAAGGGACATGTAGCCAAATATTAACATTGTTGTATGTAGACTTTTGACCCAGCAGATTTGGTCACATTTTCAGTAGACCCATAATAAATTCATAAAAGAACCAAACTTCATGAATGTTTTTTGTGACCAACAAGTATGTGCTCCAATCACTCTATCACAAAAAAATAAGAGTTGCAGAAAGTATTGGAAACTCAAGACAGCCATGACATTATGTTCTTTACAAGTGTATGTAAACCTTTGATCCCGACTGTATATACTACACTAAAATACAAAAAAGATAAATAATTTTAGCTTGTGTCTGCGAATATTTGTGGCATTGTTGAACACTCTGGGGAGTTTTGGGGAGATAAACAAGCAGTGGCTTCACATAGTCACCGCTGGCGTTAACAAAAACCAGCGGTGTGAGGCGATCCTTCATCGGATTGTGTCCCGGTAGTGCCTTCTCCTTTGTTGTAATGGATGCTGCTGTGGCATCTTTTTCGGTCTCATCGCAATCGAAGACTTGCTGCAGAACAAAGCCCCCTTCGCTTATAAAATCCTAAAGGGGCCACCAGCCGGATGCTAACTGGGCTAAAATGCTAGCTCACAGTAGCTGTCTAGCAACCTGAAGCTATACAGCGAGGCTATGAGAGTTTGGACGCATTTAAAGCGTTCCTGATCACACAAAATATGACAATTGTGGAAATAAATAAGTCAGAAGTGTACAGGATGTAAACAGGATGTGAAGTATGGGGGGGCCTCGCCTCTTCAAAATGGCCGTGCTAGCCTGTACAGGAAGTGATGTCATCAAAACGGCAGCCACGATGGCTCTAAGCGGCATGCGATGTGAATGAATGAAGCCTTCGTACGCCGAGACATGGTTTGCGCACGGAGGCATATTTGATGCGACGTAAACGTTGATAACTGAAAAGGATGTAGAAAACGATAACGGTAACAAACAATATTTCTGCGTCTGTGTCTGCGGAAGTAGTTTGACATGTACTTCGGTATCAGGGAGGTGTAGCGAATTTTATAGACTAGGAACAACTTGCACTGAGCCCAGTCTATAAAATCCGCTACACCTCCCTGATACCGAAGTACACGTCAAACTACTTCCATAACGTAAATGACCGCCATAACCACAACACCAGGGGGAGCTCCACAAACCACGTCAAACCCAGATTCCGATCTAACAAAGGTCTTAACTCATTCTCTTTCTATGCCACATCAATGTGGAATGCACTCCCAACAGGTGCAAAAGAAAGTGCATCTCTATCCTCCTTCAAAACCTCACTAAAATAACACCTCCAGGCAACTACAACCCTAGACTAACACCCTCCCCCCACCACATCCCACCTCCCCAGATTGTAAATAATCAAATGTATATACTTGTTTTTATGCTTTCTGAACTCACTATGTTCACTGTTTGCTGTACATATCCTACCAAGTCAGACCTACACTGTTTCAATGTCCATTTCTCTGATGATGCAATTGTTGATGACTGAAGTGCTGATATCAACCAAACCTAACCCCCCCGCCCCAACCCCCTCCAGATTGTAAATAATGTAAATAATTCAATGTATATACTCTGATGATTAACTTGTGTGATGACTGTATTATGCTGATAGTGTATATTTGTACCATGAATTGATTAACGTGGACCCCGACTTAAACAAGTTGAAAAACTTATTCGGGTGTTACCATTTAGTGGTCAATAGTACGGAATATGTACTGTACTGTGCAATCTACTAATAAAAGTCTTAATCAATCTCTTTGGATAGCTGATTTACGAGGGTTCTGTCCGTGTTTCAGGGGATGACGGGAGCTGCTCAGCAGATGGCCAAGTGTACCCCAACAAGGACATCTGGAAGCCGGAGCCGTGCCGGATCTGTGTTTGCGACAGCGGCCTGGTCCTCTGCGATAACATCCAGTGTGACGAGCTGACCAACTGTGAGAAGATGTTCATCCCTGAGGGAGAGTGCTGCCCTATTTGTCAGAGCGAGAGCCCCAGCACCGGCGGCCAAGGGGCTTATGGTGAGCAGGGTTTGATTGGGATTTGATTACAACAGAACGGTATAGCTCGGTTGGTAAAGTGGCCGTGCCAGCAACTTGAGGGTTCCAGCTTCGATCCCCCGCTTCCGCCATCCTAGTCACTGCCGTTGTGTAATTGGGCAAGACACTTCACCCACCTGCTCCCAGTGCCACCCACACTGGTTTAAATGCAACTTAGATATTGGGTTTCACTATGTAACCTATTCAGTGGCCTAGTGGTTAGAGTGTCTTCCCTGAGATCGGTAGGTTGTCATACCAAAGACTATAAAAATGGGACCCACTATGGACTGGACTCCCACTATTATGTTAGAGCCACCATGGACTGGACTTTCACAATATTATGCTAGATCCACTCAACGTCCATTGCACCGGTCCTCCCACTGGGTTGAGTTTTTCCTTGCCCTGATGTGGGATCTGAACCGAGGAAGTCGTTGTGGCTTGTGCAGCCCTTTGAGACACTTGTGATTTAGGGCTATATAAATAAACATTGATTGATTGACTGACCCATTACCTACCACTCAGCATCAATGGTTGGAATTGGGGGTTAAATCACCAAAAATGATTCTCCTGGCGCGGCCACCGAAGCTGCCCACTGCTCCCCTCACCTCCCAGGGGGTGAACAAGGGGATGGGTCAAATGCAGAGGACAAATTTCACCGCACCTAGTGTGCGTGTGACAATCATTGGTACTTTAACTTAACTTTAACTTATTACAATAGAACCTGAAGGAACACTGGTTGACCTCCAACTTTGCTTGATTTTTCCCTCCCAAAAAATTGCATAGGAAGTAATGGCTTTTGGATTAATTTAAAATATGACAAATTCCTTATTAACCCTTTAACGCGGGATGGGCGATGCTGCAAAGTTGTTTACCAATCAGAATAAATACGTGTCCGACATTGTCAGGACTGATACTATTATAACCTCAGAGAAAATCTAACTCAAAACATGTGTATTGCACGTACAACGCTTAAAACCTTCAGCATATGTGGAACTAAATGATGAAATGGGATTACGCAAAAAAAAAAGTCAAACAATGTACTAATATGATCCAGTTTAAGAAACGTTTTAAACTCAAAAGTGTTTACTAAGTACAGGGAACATCTGAAACCTAATTGAAAAGTTAAGTTAAAGTTAAAGTACCAGTGATTGTCACACACACACTAGGTTTGGCGAAATCATTCTCTGCATTTGACCCATCACCCTTGATCACCCCCTGGGAGGTGAGGGGAGCAGTGAGCAGCAGCGGTGGCCTCGCCCAGGAATAATTTTTGGTGATTTAACCCCCAATTCCAACCCTTGATGCTGAGTGCTAAGCAGGGAGGTAATGGGTCCCATTTTTATAGTCTTTGATATGACTCCTTTGGGGTTTGAACTCACAACCTACCGATCTCAGGGCGGACACTCTAACCACTAGGCCACTGAGTAGAACATGTTATTAATCACTTTTTGTGAATCAAAAATGTATTGAACTAATTATTAAGGGAACGGTTGTATTTATTACTTATTCAGGTGTGTTACAAAATGAGAACCGGAAGTGAACAAATGTGTTAGTTGTTGTTTTGAAATGGAAAAGAGGTAGAATTAGATCCTCCTTTTCAGATATTTTGTAAAGAGAAAAATGACATAATATTTGAAATATGTTATGTTTTAGATTGTAACTGTATGCACGTTCAAAATAAACCTAAACCATCCAACTGATATATTTTATTTGGAATTTTTAAAGATCCTCGAACGATTTTTGGATTGTACCTTTGATTTGTTGATCATGATTATAATCAGAACTAGACATTTTGAAAAGTCCACTACATGTTAACGGATTAGTGTCTTCTAGATTTTGACTTATTTTAATAAGAAAAAAGTGTTATTGCCACCTATTTTAATTTTGGAAGAATTCTAACGAAATGCTAACGCTAACATATCGCATGCTAACAATATCAACTTGTTTCGTCGGCATTGCTCAAGAGCTAAATCTCAACGTGATATACAAAATGATAAAGCTAGCATCTGACAAGAAAAATGTCATTGTCATCTATTTTTAATTTTGGAAGAATCCCAACAAAAAGCCAATGCTAACAATGCTATCAGCTAGCAGGCCAACCGCTATGCTACCAATCTGTGTCTAGTAATTATGACAACATGGGAACAAACAGTGTCTGTAACACGGCAGTAAAACGGCTGATCAAACAAAACAGAAGTCATCGTCATGGACCCACTAGCTGCGGACGCCAGCTCTCCGATCAGCTAAACAGACTCAAATAACTCCACGCTGACGTCTTAGTGAATTTACTGAGGAATTTGTGAAACTGAAACAATACAAAAATAATGCCATTATAAGTTCATAACACTGTGACCGTGTTAGCATATTAGCTAATGCTAACGATTCTAGCATTATTACATTACAATAGCACATACAAATATGCATGAAAACACTCCTACAGACATCACATAATAAGTAAAAAACGTTTTGTTATATTGTAATAATTACAAACGTTGCTTGGAGTGATTAATGAAGAATCCATATGAGTAGAAACGCTATGAACAGCAAGAAGACTTAACGGCATAAATGAAAGGACACTGAAGTCCAAAAGATGACGCCATAGCACAAACAATAAAACACATTCTCCGCGTATTTTCTTGTTGGTTTTTTTGACAACTTTTTACTATGGCCTCAGCGAAGAAACATTTTTAAATTAGCCGCACTGTCTTATAAGCCGCAAGGTTCAAAGTGAAGGAAAAGAGGAGCGGTTTATAGTGCGTAATTTTTGGTATTGTTTCTTTGTCATTTTTTCTATTTTACATGCAAAACTTGTGTATTTTACAACACCACTTTTACATGATCAATGTTAAGTAGAAGATTAATATATGTTTGTTCTTTCTTTTAATGTAGGTGGGAGCACAGTCTACCAGGTTGGTCGACAGCATTTCAGCAACAACATTATTACATTTATGTGACGAATCACTGGGATTTCTAACATTTTTCCATTTCTGTCTTTGACTCCAGGGCCAGAAAGGAGAACCCGGTGTTGTCCCAATTGTATGTATCATATTTCTCTTCATAAAAACATTTACACAAAAGAATGAGGGGGGGAAAAAAGAATGCATTTTCTAATGTCACCTCATTTCTGTGTAGGTGAGGGGTATTCAAGGTCGTCCTGGACCTATGGTGAGCAACTTCTGACGCATTTGAATAATTTTTTGACTATGGCTACGATCAAAGACTTAAAATATTTTTACTGTAAATTTTTCCATACTTGCTACACATACTGTACAGAAGATTTCAGATACCCTTTCTCTCTCTCACACTGTACTCTGGAGCAAATTTAAAAGCTCGGTGACTCCACTTTTCAGGGGTGGTTTCTCAAAGTTGCCGTCTATGGCTTCCCTCACTCCCCTTTCAAACTATCCATCTTATCTGTCCAGAAAATGTAAATTTGTGTCCTCAAATAGTGCTGTTTCTCTTTGAGGTTCTGGTAGCTAAGTCTTGACTTGAGGAGTTTGCCCATCGTTTTGTTCTCTCAATATACAAATCAGTGCAGTGCAGTCGTTTTGTACCACAACAGGGCACATATAAACACTTTGGATCCTGCACCATCCTCTCAAATTAGAGCTGTCCTGTGCAAGAACCGTATTTTCCGGACATTTTCCCAGTACATTTTAAAAGAAAAAAATGTTTTCCCATATTTTAGCCGCAGCGGAATATAAGCCTCAGATACATGCGTTGTGTGAAATAAGTTATTGACACAGAAAGATTTTGTAAATGTTTATTTACATACCTGAATTGTTTCCAAACGGTGCCTGTCACACGGCAGTAAAACGGCTGATCAAACAAAACAGAAGTCACGGTCATGGACCCAGTAGCTGCGGAAGGTAACTCTCCAATCAGCTAAACAGACTCAATAAGTCCACGATGACGTTTTAGACTTAGACTTAGACTTCCTTTATTGTCATTCAAATTTGAACTTTACAGTACAGATAAGAACGGAATTTCGTTGCAGTAGCTCTTTGTAGTGCAGGATAAAAGAGCAATATCAATCAATCAATGTTTATTTATATAGCCCTAAATCACAAGTGTCTCAAAGGGCTGCACAAGCCACAACGACATCCTCGGTTCAGAGCCCACATCAGGTCTAGCATAATATTGTGAAAGTCCAGTCCATAGTGAATCTAACATATTAGTGAGAGTCCAGTCCATAGTGGGGCCAGCAGGAAACCATCCCGAGCGGAGACGGGTCAGCAGCGCAGAGATGTCCCCAACCAATGCACAGGCGAACGGTCCACCCCGGGTCCCGACTCTGGACAGCCAGCACTTCATCCATGGCCACCGGACCTGTGCCCTCCCCTCCACAAGGGAGAGGGGGGCAGAGCAGAAAATAAAATAAACGGCAGATCAACTGGTCTAAAAAGGGGGTCTATTTAAAGGCTAGAGTATACAAATGAGTTTTAAGATGGGACTTAAATGCTTCTACTGAGGTAGCATCTCTAACTATTACCGGGAGGGCATTCCAGAGTACTGGAGCCCGAATAGAAAACGCTATATAGCCCGCAGACTTTTTTTGGGCTCTGGGAATCACTAATAAACGCAGAGTAATACGGTGCAGAGTGTTTGCATTTACAAAAGAAGGTGCAGATATGGATAGATTACTGTACAGATAAATGTATTGCATTTTTGCATATGCATCCACATTTATGGATGTATGTTATATTGTCTTTATAGTCCAGTGAGTTAATCCGTTTTAGGGGGAATTGAGGGGATTATTATGATGCGTTCAAGAGTCTTATGGCCTGAGGGAAGAAGCTGTTACAGAACCTGGAGGTTCTGCTACGGAGGCTGCGGAACCTCTTTCTAGAGTCCAGCAGTGAAAACAGTCCTTGGTGGGGGTGGGAGGAGTCTCTACTGATTTTCCGAGCCCTGGTCAGGCAGCGGCTTTTTGCGATCTCCCGGATAGGAGGAAGAGGAGTCCTGAATATCTTGTCCGCCATCCTCACCACTCTTTGCAGAGACTTCCAGTCTGAGGCACTGGCATTTTGGTGAATTTGTGAAACTGAAACAATACAAAAAGAATGCCAATCGTCAGTTGATAGTACTAACACAGACTCTTGTAAATGTGTTAGCATATTAGCTAATGCTAACGGCGATAGCTTCATTACATTACGACAGCACGTACAAAAATGCATGAAAGCACTTCTACAGACATCACACACGGGACGGTTTAGTAAGTAAGAATTGTTTTCATCACATTGTAAACATTACAAACGTTGCTTGGAGTGACGGATGAAGAATCCATACGAGAAGAAACGCTATGGACGGCAAGAAGACGGAATAGCCCTTGCACTTCCGGTTAAAATCTCAGTCTAAACAGAAGGGCAATGCAACACCTGCAGTGAGCAAGCTAGTCCAAAAGATTGAGCTATAGCTACTAACTATTTGCATTATGGCCGTCAGCGAAGACAAATCCATGAATTAGCCGCGGGAAAAAAGTAGCGGCTTATAGTCCGGAGTGAGTAAGCATGAAATGATGAAGCCTGCTCAGGTGAGAAGTGAAACAGCTTCCAAAACAATTTGATGGTCCAGTTGCAATCGACTATTTTCTGTTTTAATTCATCACTCAATATGTAAAAGAAACATTACATTTGGAAAGATGTCTATGCACTGACATAAAAAAATCTGATCAAATCAGCTGTCTCATATATGTATGTTTTTTTTCGCTCAAATAGGGACCCCCTGGTTTCCCTGGAGATAGAGGAGACAGAGGAAACAAAGGAAGACCTGTAAGTTCAAAGAATTGTTAGGAGTTGTGAAATATTACTTTTGAATAAAACCAATGTGTATCTTTTTTCTTAGGGTGTGCGAGGCATTCAGGGTTTTGACGGAGAGCCTGGAATTCCGGGACAGCCCGGTGAACCTGGACCTCCGGGACACCCAACTCACCCAGGAGTAAGTTGTACCCTCAGTTGTTTCTCTCGACAAAAAACAAACAAACTTTTCATGCATGTTTGCATTAGCAAGTGCAAGACAAATCAATGCCTGAACTAAAACGCAGTCTTGATGAATGCAAACCTGAAACAACTCTGATTGATGACCTACAGGGCCTGGGGGCGCAGATCGCTGGAGGGTTTGACGGAAAAAATGCACCCCAAAGCATGCTGAGTGGCTCTAGGGTAAGATGTCGGCAGAATGTCGTACCTAAACAACATTTAAGTGTTAAGTACATGTAGTTAATACTTTTCTCAAATGCAGCTGATTTGGTTACGTTTTTGGCTTCATTTTTAAAAGGTTACACGTTTACATACGCTCTTCATAGGCTTGAATGCTATGATGTACTCTATGTCAACCGTTATTTAGACAGAATGCGAAAAACACACAATTTGATTATTCAGTTACTTTTAAAAACAAGAGAAGGGTGGACAAGTTTGAATTCATTTTGGATTGTTTGGATATTTGAAGGCTCAAATATGTTGATGGTAAGTTTTTGTTTTCAAGCTAATCGTGAGTTAGTTATTTGGTGGAGAAACTCTTGTTGGCAGAAGTAGATAGGTCAGGTTGATCACATCTCAGGGAGGATGTTTTGCCAACTCTTTTAAACAGATACTATCCTATAGGTTGTGGCTGCAACTGTTTCAACCCTTTCCAGAGATTGTCTTTGGGGAAAAAGTCCTATAAACTGGTTCTTCTTTGCTTATCATTAAGCCCTTCTTTGTTGCCTGTGCTGTATGTTTGGAGTCATTGAACCAGTTTGTGTTAATCCGATTTTTAGAAAGCCAAACACGATCAAATAAAAGTGTTTCCATGGGTTGTAGAAAGCTGATTACTTGAGAAGTGCATGGAAACCTACTGTTTGTCATGTTGATTCCTGTTCAGTGATCTGACTAAGGCCAGGAAATTCTCATCTAAGATTATATGGTACATGAGCTTGTTAATCGGCCCTCAAACTATCAAGTCTTCCTGGAGAAGCTTTCCACCGCCATGTTTGACAGTGGGGATGTTGTTCTTGGGGTTGTATCCATCCATTAGTCAGGTGTTCACGGACCAACCTCAGATCACCCTGTACATGTGATTCTAAACGGTTTTGTTGGTGGTCCAAAGTCATAACAGCCGTAACACCACAATGCTTGACAGTTGGAACAGTGTTGACTCCTGTTTTCAAGCTAATCGTGAGTTAGTTACTTAGTGGAGAAACTCTCGGTGGCAGAAGCAGATATGTCAGGTGTTTCTTGTAGTTGATCACATCTCAGGGAGGATGTTTAGCCAACTCTTTTAAACAGATACTATCCTATAGGTTGTGGCTGCAACTGTTTCAACTCTTTCCAGAGATTGTCTTTGGGGAAAAAGTCCTATAAACTGGTTCTTCTTTGCTTATCATTGAGCCCTTCTTTGTTGCCTGTGCTGTATGTTTGGAGTCATTGAACCAGTTTGTGTTAATCCGATTTTTAGAAAGCCAAACACGATCAATTTTAAGTGTTTCCATGGGTTGTAGAAAGCTGATAACTTGAGAAGTGCATGGAAACATATTGTGTCATGTTGATTCCTGTTCAGTGATCTGACTAAGGCCAGGAAGTTGTCGTCTAAGATTATATGGTACATGAGCTTGTTAATCGGCCCTCAAACTATCAAGTCTTCCTGGAGAAGCTTTCCACTGCCATGTTTGACAGTTGGGATGTTGTTCTTGGGGTTGTATCCATCCATTAGTCAGGTGTTCACGGACCAACCTCAGATCACCCTGTACATGTGATTCTAAATGGTTTTGTTGGTGGTCCAAAGTCATAACAGCCGTAACACCACAATGCTTGACAGTTGGTACAGTGTTGACTCCTGTTTTCAAGCTAATCGTGAGTTAGTTACTTAGTGGAGAAACTCTCGGTGGCAGAAGCAGATATGTCAGGTGTTTCTTGTAGTTGATCACATCTCAGGGAGGATGTTTAGCCAACTCTTTTAAACAGATGCTATCCTATAGGTTGTGGCTGCAACTGTTTCAACTCTTTACAGAGATTGTCTTTGGGGAAAAAGTCCTATTAACTGGTGCTTCTTTGCTTATCCTTGAACCCTTCTATGTTGCCTGTGCTGTATGTTTGGAGTCATTGAACCAATTTCCAATCTAGATGTGTTAATCCGATTTTTAGAAAGCCAAACCCGATCAAATGAAAGTGTTCCCATAGGTTGTAGAAAGCTGATTTCCAGCCAGATTACTTGAGATGTGCATGGAAACATACTGTTTGTCATGTTGATTCCTGTTCAGGGATCTGACCAAGGCCAGGAAGTTCTCATATAAGAGTACATGAGCTCGTTTATCAGCCCTCAAACTATTAAGTCTTCTTGGAGAAGCTTTCCACTGCCATGGTTGACGGTGAGGATGTTGTTCTTGGGGTTGTATCCATCCATTACTCAGGTGTTCACGGACCAACCTCAAATCACCCTGTACATGTGATTCTAAACGGTTTCGTTGGTGGTCCAAAGTCATAATATCTATAACACCACAATGCTTGACAGTTGGTACAGAGCTGATTCCTGTGGGTGTCTTCAAATTTTAGCTGAGTTTAAAGGTAACTTTCTTGGTTTGCATCAGTCCTAACTGGCTTCACTGTGGACAGGGACGTTGTAGTCCCACCGATTTTCCGGCTTATGTTAGGCTTGATCCTGAGTGGTTCTTTGTTTGTTCCTGAACATCCTAACCAATTAGTTTTCATTTGAGAATGGCATTGGGTAAGCCTTTTTGTAGACCCTGACAACGTGGTGACACATTCACATGACTCATATTTAGGGACAATTCTTTGAAATCCAGTTTAAAAAAGTTATTAAAACACTTGTAAATCTAAAATTCTCTTTCTTACAACTTTCTTAGACTCATTGTTCGTGTTAGGTATGGGCACCGTTAACGTTTGAACCAATATGGTACCAATTCCCAGTACTTAGAAATTGATATTCAATGGTACCAATTTTCGACACTTTTGTGTGTGTTAATAAATGTCAATTGTTTGATGGTAAACATTTTTTTTTAATGTAACACTTAAAAATTATGTAATTATGATGACGGTGCTGTCCAGTTGTTATATCCTGTTATTGCATTTGAGTCTTATTTGCAATGTAGTTGCACTTCTAAGATATTGGATGGCAGTACTGAATAGGCAATGTTGTCTAACTAAGAAGTAGCTTCTTCCATGAAGCTGAATGTGTTATGTTGCCCCCTACAAAGTGTTTAAACTGTAAGTATTGTGATTATTACACACCAGCTGTTTGGTTGTAACGTTTTAGTTGAACTTTTAATGACCAAATTTGGAGATGTTCAAATGTAAAATCGCTAATGCTAATAGTAGCCTGTCTATGGAATAATCCAATGTAAATTAGCATAAAGCTAGCACATTTTGGAAGATGGAAACTTACTTTACGTTTGAGCCTTTTCTACCAAGCACACTTGCTCTGTTTGTGTTGAAAATTACAATATTACTTAGAGGGAGTTTGGTTGAGTCCGCCCTGAGTGCTGCTTGAGTGATTGTTTACATGATCCGGTGTTTTGTCTGTGACGGCGGGTCTGTACGAAATATGGCACTGTTTGATTTTACGGGAATCGATTTTTCGTAGCACCGGCATTATTAGGTCGGTGCCTATAAAAATACCAAATTTGGTACCCGTCCCTAGTTCTGAGTCTTGTTGGATCCAATGAGTGTTGTCAAACAAATCCTTTTTATGCTGGCAAAAAAAAAGTTTCAAGCTGCAGCCAAATTTGAAGTTAACTTGGATTGTCCTTGTCAGGTAAAAGTACATTCTCAAACGTCCTTCGGCATCTTATTAAAAGATTTAAGTGAACGTGAGTGTATGTTGGAGCCTCTATGTACAATTTTGATCCTGCGTGGATTAGAGAAAATCAGAAATAAATCCAAACGCAATTATTATTTTTTTTAAATAATTGAAAAAATATATTTCTAAATTGTATAATAATACAAATACACAGACATAGATTAGGGTATAGCTATGATACACAGCTCATTTTTCTTCCACCAAAACCATGTAAACTTCAGACTGTTATTTTTATTGATTTATATGTACAGTACATGTTGTACTGTTTTTATCAATTGATCAATCAATCAATCAAAGTTTATTTATATATCCCTTAATCACAAGTGTCTCAAAGGGCTGCACAAGCCACAACGACATCCTCGGCCCCCCTCTGGGCGACCGGTGCAATGGATGTCGAGTGGATCTAGTTGATAGTGTGAGAGTCCAGTCCATAGTGGGGCCAGCAGGGGATCATCTTGAGTGGAGACATGTCAGCAGCGCAGAGACGTCCCTAACTGATGCACAGATGAGTGGTCCACCCCAGGGTCCGACTTTGAACAGCTAGCGCTTCATCTGTGGTCACCTAATAACCTCTCCACGCAGGAGAGGGGGGCAGAGCAGAAAAGAGACGGCAGATCAACTGGTCTAAAAGGGGGGTCTATTTAAAGGCTAGTGTATACAAATTAGTTTTAAGATGGGACTTAAATGCTTCTACTGAGGTAGCATCTCTAACTGTTACCAGGAGGGCATTCCAGAGTACTGGAGCCCGAATAGAAAACACTCTATAGCCCGCAGACTGTTTTGGGGCTCTGGGAATCACTAATAAGCCGGAGTTCTTAGAACGCAGATTTCTTGCAGGGGACATGTGGTACAATACAATCAGCAAGATGGGATGGAGATAGACCGTTTAGTATTTTATACGTAAGTAGTAAAACCTTAAAGTCGCATCTTAAGTGCACAGGAAGCCAGTGCAGGTGAGCCAGTATAGGCGTAATATGATCAAACTTTCTTGTTCTTGTTTTGTGTTGTGCTTGATAAAACCACAATGTTTGCTTTAGGGTGAAGCTGGAGCAAGAGGACCTTCCGGGCCAACTGGTGCCCCTGTAAGTCCCCTACAGTACATCTTCAATAAGATCCAATAAATCACAAACAGTACATAAAATATCAAACAATGCTTCTTTTGATTGTTCAAGGGACAACAAGGAACACAAGGACCTCCTGGAGATGTTGGCGATCCAGGACATATGGTATAACATTTTGCATCAAAACAGTCACAGGATCGTTACAATGACAATGTGTGTTTTCAGGGTGGATCAGGGCAGAGAGGACCCGAGGGACCCCCAGGGAAACCAGGAGAAGATGTAAGTCAAGTATCCACAAAATATTCAAGAGCAGCAGTCGATTTACAAACGACATGTCACTCTGCAGGTGTCGTTGACATTTTCCACGTGAACTCGGTCAAATGGGTCTTATACTATGTGACTATTATGTCCTCAGGGTGAAGCAGGCAAGTCGGGAAATAGTGGAGAGGTTGGATTCCCGGGATCAGCGGTAAGATTTCAAACATCTTCTATACAGCAGTGGATTTACGTCAGGCACGTTCCCCACCCTCCCTTTCCTGGTCCGCCTTGTGTGGTGTTCGGGTCTGTGGGACCCGTTTTCATTTTTTTATTAAAAGAAAAATTATACAATTAATTAATTTTTCAAACTGAGAGTCACTGACTTTGGCTCATTTTCTGTGAAGAACATATATCAGAATACATATTTAATGACCACACACCATTAGGGATGTCCCGATCCAGGTTTTTGCACTTCCGATCCGATACCGATATTGTTTTTGCATTTCCGATCCGATACCGATACTGACCGATACCGATACTGACCGATACTGGCCTATCCGAGCATGTATTAAAGATTAAAGTTATTTAGCCTACTTAGTTGTCAGAATCATGTCGAGACGCCACAATATTTGAACAATGATGACGAAAACTGTTTTCTCTGTCGTGTCCGTGTGTCGAAAATTGTTATGCGCTTATTTTTTTATTTGATTTTGTGCGTGGCATAGATTTGCTATGCGCAGAGGACGCTTAAACAGTGTGCAATTGCACAAGCGCGCACCTTAGAGAGAACGTTGGTCACACGGCTGCGCTAGCATCACAGCTAACGTCAGCCATGCTGCTACCTCTCTGCTCGGGGAGGACGTATACGTATGTGACGTATGACGTGACAGTATGTGACGTGTGTAAGAAGGTGCGCTTGCTGTCTGTGAGAAGCACAGACACAGAAAAGAGTGAGAAGAGCCTGTCGTGTAATGCCAGCAGCTAAAAGCAACTGCGTGAGAATTGTGGATGTGTTGAAGGTGTGCTGGAAAATGCGGAACGGAAATTACGGAGCAGCAGAAAAGTGGAATGTATTATTTAAATCGGTGCGTAGGAAAACACGGACCGGAGTTTTTTTTTAAATTGGATCTGGATCGGCATTTTCCCATGCCTTGCCGATACGCAATTTTTGGCAAATATCGGCAGCCGATCCGATCCAAATATCGGATCGGGACATCTCTACACACCATACACCTCCCTACACATTTCTATTACATATAATAGAAGTGTGGAAATTGATGTTCTGTGTACCACACTCAAAAACCACCCACTCACCCACCCACACACCCGCACACACACACACACACACACACAGCAGGCCTAGACAGGAGGAGGACAGAGTGTAGGTACACAGAACATCAGAGGGTCAAATGTGCGAGAAAATGAGAGCAGACAGTGTTGACAAACAATGTTGAACAGATGTTTATTGGGATAAGGTAAACATCTGTTCAGTATTTTAACATAAAAGTGTTTGATTGTGAGGCATTAAAAGCCACAAAATGCAACTGAGTAACAACAATATGAACATTACACAAGGGTTTACCTGAGCACTGCCGCCACCACCTAGCTGGAGGCGTGTGTATCGTTCAAGCATATATAAAGACGCCAATAGTAGAAGTGCCTCTGAGACTTGACCGTGCCCTACCCCCATAAGCGCTGATGTACAGTAATGCAATGTTTATTTCCGTGTTGTGACCCTGTTGCGCGGGCTGTTTGGTAATGAACAATGACAACTCTCGTTTTAGGGATCCAGAGGGTTTCCAGGTACACCGGGGCCTCCCGGACTAAAAGGGCACAGAGTGAGTAGAAACAGTTCATTATCATGTGTAGTATTAATCAACATGTTGCTTGTGCTTACTTAATTTGTTTTTCTCCTATTTAACTTCAAGTGTTTTTCATGACAGGGCCATGCGGGTATACTCGGGCAAAAAGGTGAATTTGGAGCAGTTGGATCCAAGGTAAATACATGGAATTCTACAATTGTAATGGGGGGATTTGATCCTGAAACACTCGCATTTATTATTCAGAAATTGAATTTTACTGATTCAATGACTTTGTAGTTAAAAGCCGGGAATTATATTTTCAACTTGTTTATTATGAATCCATTCTTGCGGCAGGAATTCGTGTCTTTCTGATCGCCAAAGTGAAAATTCACACCGAGTAATAGTTTGACATTTCTTGGGCTTGCTTTTGTTCGTGGTATAAGGCCTAACTGCTTTCTCCAGTAGGAAGGGTATTCATTTGGTTCCTTACTCACGGTTTACCTGACACGTGAAACATGACACATTTTGGAAGGGTCGTGGGAGGTGCCCTATC
>NC_084578.2:12265000-12272500 GCF_033978685.3 Nerophis lumbriciformis
TCAACAACTCCAACTTCTCCAACCTCTTCCACCTCTTCCTTCCCGGATGCTGCCCTTTTATAGAGTGACAGGTGATCAGATAAACGCGCCCAGGTGGGCCATCTACGCACCTGTCGCCGATCTCGGAGCCGGCCCCGGCACACCCAGCCTCGCTGCAGGTCCGCAGGCCACGCCCCCTCACACCCGGCTTCACCACCAACCCAATAAATTCACGTCACAGATTTGTTTTAAAGCATACTCTACAACATTTCTGCAAAATGAAGTAAAAATGTCAAAACTACCGCTTGACGATACCAAACCAATCAGAGTGCGCTGTTCAGTATCGTGTCCAGTGATTGGCTCAGCCACAGAAAGCATTACGACATTAGATCGAAGGAGTATAAAGATAACTTATGGTGTTATTTCCTGTCTAGAGGGCCCTCATAATGTTGAAAAATGTATTCAAAATGTAGTTATCATGTTTTGTATGCTCTACTTATTAAAATATTAGATTTGCAATTAATGATTCCTACCAATTAACTGAAGTAGTTGGATTTTTTTTTTTTTTTTTTGCTTATTTCAGTTCCCAAACCAATATCAATATCTCATCGGGACACCCTTAGTCTTATCATAGGTGTAATTCAAGATACCTTATTCACAATTATACATGTGCCTAGTGTCCAAAGTGCGACCCATTTTCGGTCCGAAATCTGAAAATTAAATTAATTAATTATTGATGAACTATGTTAGATACACTAACAACTAACTTTACTACTAAGGTATAACACAAAAGATCAAATAACAATTTTTATTTTTTTTCAAAATAGCTTACCATAGATGGTAGACTGAACCCACCTGGTTCAGTCTCTGCTTTTTTCAGTTCCGGGACTCGAACATGGGTTGGCCACATGAAAGATGAGTGTGCTAACTACCGCGCTAAAAGAGCCAGTGATATCGACCCGATAGCCAGCACTACTCTTGAGGTCGTTAGGGAGTAAGGTTTACCCACTCGTCTCAACCTCGCATCCGGGTCACGGCACCAACGTAGCCCGCCAGGTTCAGTCCCTGCTTTTTCTGTTCCGCCCTGGACTCGAACCTTTGTTGTCTGCATGGGAGACAAGTGTGCTAACCACCAAACTAAAAGCCAGGGCTATCCTCCCGACAGCCAGCCCTTCGTTACTCGGTTTTAGCGTCTTTAATGTACAAAATTCATTTCCTCGGCGGAAAAAAAGTTTGGACATCCCTGGATTCGAGTATGTGCTCTGAACAGTATCCAATGTCCGTCTATATTTTGTTTGCCTCTGCAGGGCGCTCAAGGAGATCGTGGAATATCAGGCCCACCAGGACCAAAGGGTTCTCTAGGGGACCCTGGTCGTACAGGAGAACCTGGTCTGCCAGGTGCAAGGGTAACACCGACAACTCTTAACATTTTACTTATGAGCAGCATTTCTGGTAGTTTATGCACTTCTGATGGCTAACAATTGAGTCTGCTCTACATAGGGTCTTACCGGTACTCCTGGAGTCCAGGGAGCAGAGGGAAAGCCAGGACCACTGGTAAGTCACAGTGACTTACTTCGTTCTTGTTACCATTTTGGAATCTCTCCGAACGCAAACGTTGTTTTGAAGTCTGCTTTGCTTGTTGGTTAGGGTGCACCTGGTGAGGACGGTCGTCCGGGCCCTGCAGGTTCCATTGGCAACCGAGGGCCTGCAGGAACAATGGGAGTACCCGGCCCCAAGGGATTTAATGTAAGTCTCGCACTTCGCAGCAGTATGCGCTGTCTACATTTGGATCTCTAATCCAAAATGTCTTGCATTCAAAAGGGTGACCCAGGAAAGACGGGTGAACAAGGATCTGCAGGAGTGGCAGGTCAAAGGGTAAGTGCCCTAGAATATTGCAGGTTTTTGAGTTTTTATAAGCGATGCAATGTTTGATCATCTGCATTATAGACAACTAGATTTTTGCCTGATTGATTATTGTTTCTTTGTCCTTAGGGTCCTCCTGGTAAAGATGGAGAAGTTGGACCTGCTGGCCCACCCGGCCCATCAGTAAGAACTATTTTCTATTAGGGCTGTGAATTTTTGTGCACCACAATTCGATTCTTGGGGGTAACGATTCAATTCAGAATCGATTCTCAATTGAAAACAAATACTTTTTTAACAACATTAGGTGCTAGTTTTATGATTAACTAAGTTCCTCCACAAAATAGATAAACAGCTCTGATAAATATCTATATTACTTAAAAGAAAAACTGTTTTGTTTAATAAAATTCTACCCAAACATTTAATTAAATCAAATAAAAATAAGATAACAAGAGAAGTATCCAACACTTCTCTTATCTAAAGTAAATCTGTACAGCAGATATCATCTACATCAGAGGTTTTCACTGAGGGCCACATTGCAGTTATGTTTGGCCCCAGAGGGCCGCTGCTAACAGTGAATACTATTATTACACAATTTTTTTAATGCATTTTGTTAGTTGATTTTTTTTAAACTAAATTGTAAAAAAAAATATGGTAACTTGCAATAATTTCACCTCAAAATTTAGTGTATATAAGTGTAAATGGAAAAACAGTAGTGCTGTTTTTATTATTTAAATAAAGGCCGATTAGTTGCCAGAATTTTACTTTAAAATGTACTTCTTTTTTTTGTTACTGTATATAGAACAACTGCAATTTTACAGTAACATTTTGTTTTTTTATTTTTTACCGCAAATCAACAACTGTAAATTTTTCGGTGTATTACTGTAAATGCCAAAACGGGACCACATTTTATTACAGTAAAAAAAAAGTACAGTTTTTTTTTATTTAGAGAAAAATGCTGTGAAAACCATAGTAAATCTCACAAATTTTACCATGAAATCTATTGCTAATTTTACATTGCACAATTTGATGGATAACTTGCTTTGAAATCATTATTATTAGTATTAATTTCTATTGAAAAATCGGTTTGAATGTTTAATAATGTATTTTTTAATAATTAGACAATATTTAAGTTAACATAATTTGCGATTACATGGACTATTTTTTTTTTTCTTCCGAAATAGAAAGAAAGAATACATTTAGTAAGAAAAGTTACAGTACTTTATTGATACATAATATTTCCAGGGCCAAATAAAATGGAAGTGGCGGACCACATCTGGCCCCCGGTCCTTGAGTTTGACACCTGTGATCTACATAAACAATATGATTTGTTTAGGTGTCGAAACAGGACAGATTTTAAAAAAGCACTACATAAAAAAACTTTTTTTTTAATCGATATTTGCTTTTTTTTAATCGATTAAGAACCGTTACCTCCACCACCTATATTATCTTCTTTGATATTTTATCAACACCAGTGTCACAGCTGACTAATAATTCCTTCATCTACAGGGCGTGGCAGGCGACAGAGGGGAACAGGGACCTCCAGGTGTAAATGGCTTCCAGGTATGTAACCGTTTTGTTTTTTATTGTTACACGTCAATGTTAACGGTATGTCAAGTGGGAACAGTGAAATTAATCAGAATGGCGGTTATAAAGCACTGTAAAAAAATCTATAGCAAATAGTGTCGCACTGCAGACACTATTTGCTATACTTTTTTTTTGTGACTTGTATCGGATTTTTGCCCATTTGTGACCTGTATCGGATTTTTCCCGTCAATGTGAGCAGTGCAATTACCATTTTTTACAAACACTGACCCAGCCATCTCTGGTATGTGGATACAAATCAAAGGCTACATTCCCACTGCAGGGTCCGATGTCCAATTCCGATCTTTTTGTCAGATCCGATCATTTCACGTTACAAAAAAAACACAAATGCGATTTCTAACATGAACACAAGCTTATGAGGGGCCGTTAGGGACAATATTCAGAATGACCTCTTACATACACTACTGAAATGCTCTCACGTAAACAACTGAAATGTTTTTCTCTCACACACAATACTGAAACACTCTTATACACACTACTGAAACACTCTTATACACACTACTGAAATGCTCTCACATAAACAACTGAAAGGTTTTTCCCTCACACACACTACTGAAACACTCTTATGCACACTACTGAAATGCTCTCACGTACACTACTGAAATGCTCTCACGTACACTACTGAAATGCTCTCACATACACTACTGAAATGCTCTCACGTACTCACATGAACAACTAAAATGTTTTTCTCTCACGCACACACACACACCACGTGCGTGTGAGAGACAACAATTTCAGTATTATGTGTGCAAGGATTTCAGTTATGTGTATGAGAGCATCTTACCAGAGAGGTTGCATTCCGGTATGAGGGGCTGTTAGGGACATTATTCAGAATTACCTCTTACATACACTACTGAAATTCAGTAGTGTATGAAAGTGTTTCAGTAGTGTGTGTGAGAGAAAAACATTTCAGTTGTTAATGTGAGAGCATTTCAGTAGTGTATGTAAGAGGTAATTATGAATAATGTCCCTAATTGCCCCTCATACGTTCACATGAGTTCCTAAAACATTTTATTTTCACCTGTTCTCTGCTCCGTTGTCAATTATATATTTTGTAACCGTTTATTTTGGCAATTAATTATGAGGCTTATCACTTTTTGATCCCGTTCTGGTCGGATGAATGCAACCTGAGCACAGTAGCGTTCAAATTGAGGACGCGTTGCAATGGCATCTACTGTATATCCGATTTATTTCCACATACCAAAGAGGCCTGGTTCGGATCTGAAAAATACAGAATTACACTGTTCACAAGGACATGAAAAAACCCGACACGAGTCGCATATGAGAAAAAATATCGGAATTGACCTGCACTGTGAACAAGGCCAAATATCTATTCAATGCAACTGAAGTCTGAAAGACCGAGTCGCATTTGTCCGACCAATCGTACATGAAAAAGCGATAACTGACATAAATATTCGCGAAAAATAAGATAACATAGTTGACATTTGAGCAGAAAACAGGTGAGAATAATTGATTGATTGATTGATTGAGAAGTTTATTGACATCTTAAAGAATTGAATCCATATAATGCTTTAAAAAGGCAAATGGATGGCACAAAAAGCCAAAAGGCTTGTTTCCATAATAGGATAGGATTGGACTTTATTATCATTGCACAAGTACAACGAAACTATGTTTTCAGCACAAAACCGTTCAAGATTAGACAAACAAACAGTGTACAGGGTTACAGAACAGGAACGCTGATGGGTCGCCAAAGGCGCCCCGTAAAAGATAAGAAAAAGGTAAAACGCTGGGGAAGAAGATGAGTAAAAAAATACAATCTAGACTGGGCTCCGAAGGGGGCCGAGTCTGGAGTGGGAAAAAACCTCCATGCCATGCACACATAAACACGTTACATTTAATTACGACAACTCGCAACAGAGGGGCGGGGAGTTGGGGCCCTGGAGGTTGACTGCTGCTATGAAGCGCTGCCAGCCATCCATCACCCCAAGGGGCAACAAGCGGTGGTTCATAGTAGGTTCTAGGAACCAAAATACTTGCTTTCACCCTTCTTCGTGTTCTTCATGCAATAATTTGGTTCAGAAAATGTCGACTTTGATTGCACAAAATCCTTGATAATGCCACAAATGCGCCAGGACTGAGACCTATCAGAATTAAAGCCATGTTTACTTCGGTAAACACTGCAGGGCGTTCCCATTAAACATCACATTGTTTTTTTGTTGTATAAATGAATTCTCAGTTGGCTTGGCTAACTGTAAACGGTATTCATTTTATTAGAAAAAAGTATTATAACAAAAACGCCAATAATACTTTACAGCCAACTGTCATTTTCCAGAAATAGTCATTAATATTCCAGGCGTTAGACAATAGAAAGTCAATTTTTAATACGTCTTTGTCAAACTAATTTAATGCAGAAGACTTTGCAGTATACACCGATGGCAGCTGGGAATTTACTTGAATACAATAACTTTTTGCAAAAGATCGACTTTATATACAAAAGTATTTACACAATATAATTATTTTCTTGTCCTTCAGGTCTTCTTTTTGGGTTTTTCGAACTGGATTGCATGCAGATAGTGATTTGTACTATTTGTTTTGTAAAAGTTTACGTATGGCTATTGTTGGATCCTGTATTAGCATAACGAGTGACGTTTTATTTTGAAAGTGGTGTTATTTGTCACTTATGAGTGCGGGCATTCCTTTTTGCTGTAATATTGTACATGAATAAAAGTTTTTAATTTTTTATTTTATACCCCTTTGCAGCAGCTAATGGGTATCTTAATAAATAACATGGTGCATACATTATTTACAGATAACTATGAAAATATGATGATATTCACGTGTCAAGCGTCATATTCACAGAATCCTGGAAGATCGTGATTTATCTCTTCTTTTATTAGGGTTTACCAGGAAATCAAGGTCCACCTGGAGAATCTGGGAAACCGGGTGACCAAGTGAGTACGATGAACGTATTATGAATCTGATCAAAGTAGAATTTTGTCATAAAAACATGTTTTTCTCTCAGGGTATTCCTGGAGAGCTTGGTGCTGTCGGACAAATCGGACCAAGGGTAAGTGGAGTGCACTTTACTACGTTTAACTTTTTGAACGCGATACTGAGAAAAAGTTCTCTTCTCCAGGGGGAGCGTGGAATTCCAGGGGAGAGAGGCGAGCTGGGACCAAATGGTCTGCAGGGACCCAAAGGGATCCCCGGAGCCCCTGGTCCTGATGGGCCGAAGGTATCACAGATGTCCTTATCTCTGTGCAAAGTCAATTTTGCCTATCATTCACAATCTTTAGGTAGGACAAAAACAAAAATGTTTATCTTTTTCTATGCATTCTAAATTGTAAATCAGCATCAGCAAAAGTCAGCTAACAATGGAGCCAAAGGGAGTCGCTCTATTCTGCTCTAAAACATAAAAAAAACCTCCATATATTCTGTAAGTATATATGTAATGTAGTAGCAGCCACATTCATAATAACATGTAATATTTACATATTTTGATTATTTTAAGCATACAGTAACATAATATATTATTAACGCATCACAACACTTGTTCCTTCAACAACAACAAACCTACTACTCGTGGCAGACTTGATGATAGCCAAATGATGATCCTAAACCTTCTTTTTCCGAGCCTGAATATAAGGAGGATGATCAACATGTTTTAGAAACAGTTGCAGCTTTAGTAAAACACGAAGCGTCATGTAGCAGTATTGCTAAATGCTAAACAAGAAATACAAACTAGGAGCATAGTAAAACAATCCCTTACTTTACAATGTCTGCTCTCACTGGGATAAAGACTTATGGGATGTTTATATCTTCCCGTTTAGATGAAGAATTAATCAATGCCGCTTGTTTCTTCTTTTTTGCCATCTCCGGGTATAAGTTGGATGTCAAAGTTTACTAAATTATCGGTTTATGTCCACATCCTTCTACTATCCAGGTGAGAGGCAGAATTTATCATCTAGAATTAACTCTCACCAACTCAGAGGCGATACAGCAGCTCAGTATGTCAATATAGCTCTTTGTGATCAGATCAGATTAGATAGGTCTTTATTGTCATTGCACAAGTACAACGAAACTTTGTTTTCAGCA
>NC_084578.2:12282500-12297500 GCF_033978685.3 Nerophis lumbriciformis
TCTTTTATATATATATATATATATATATATATATATATATATATATATATATATATATATATATATATATATATATATATACAGTATATATATATGTATATTTTTTGCATTATGGCCATCAGCGAAGAAAAATCCATAAATTAGCCACACCTTATTACAAGCCGCAGGGTACAAAGCGTAGGAAAAAAATAGCGGCTTATAGTCCGGACTTTACGGTAATATTAGTGGCCACTGTAACATTACACACAGTTTGAACAGTCACACTGTGTTTGAATACTTAATTACAGTAAGTGATTCTTAAGTTTTACAGTTTTGAGAGCCAGTATACTTTTCGAATCTGCTTCCTAAAATCTAATGTTCCTCCTTTTAGGGTACAACAGGTGAACAGGGAGCTTCTGGAATTGTCGGACCAAACGGTGCTCGGGTAAATACCAACATTCCTGACATATTTCATGTTTTTTACATATATATATATACATATATATATACATCTTATACTAAATCATTATTCAGGGGCCACCCGGTCCTATTGGGCCTCCTGGAAAAGAAGGATACATTGGACAGCCCGGGCCGATGGGACCACCCGGAACCCGTGGACTCAGCGGAGAAATCGGACCAGAGGTACTATCTTGATAGACAAATTGTGCAAAAAGAAACTTCCAGTTCAGAATGAAGTCTGTCAAACATCTTCTGAGCAGATGTTTGGTGCGAACATGTCAGCGGGTTCCTTTTTCATGCCCTTCACGTGTTCAATAAACAGGGCCCTACAGGAGAACCCGGTCCCCAAGGCCCCCCCGGACCACCGGGACCTCCCGTGGCCGCCATGGACGATCTGTTCGGAGGCCCTCACGATTACGACGACGGGCCCCCTCCTCCGCCGGAGTTCAGCGAGGACGAGGCCCTCCCCAACAGCAACGGGTCCACCGTGGTGCCCGTGGACCCGGGAGTCCAGGCCACCCTGAAGGCCCTCAGCAGCCAAATTGACAGCATGAAGAGCCCGGACGGCAGCAAGAAGCACCCGGCCAGGACCTGTGACGACCTCAAGAGATGCTACCCCATGAAGAAGAGCGGTGAGGGAGGACACACAACAGGATTTGATTGTAGATTCCATTCTTGGGGCTAACGAATCGATTCTCTATTCAAAATCAATACTTTTTCAATATTAATGAGTACCAGTTCTATGATTAACTACATTCCTCCATGAAATAGATAAACAGCTCTGATAAAATTATACATTACTTCAAAGAAAACTGGTTTTGTTTGATAAAATTTTAACCAAACATTTAATACAGTCAAAAAAAGGCAACAGTTCGCTTCTCTTAAGTAAATCTGTACAGCAGTATTGATCATCTACATCAGAGGTGTCAAACTGTAGGCCTGGGGGCCAGATCTGGCCCGCCACATCATTGTATGTGGCCCGCGAAATCCTGGGAAAAATGTGTGTTATTAAAAATACTTACATACATACTTAAAAAAGTTTTTTACTAAATGCAAATAATTATTTTGATTTTGACAGGAAATAAATGTGTTATTATCTAATCATGCTAAATAGTACATTATTATATATACATATATTATATATATATATATATATATATATATATATATATATATATATATATATATATATATATACATATATATATATATATATATATATATATATATATATATATATATATATATATATATATATATATATATATATATATATGTCTTAATAAGGTTATCCAAAAAATAGTGCTCGATACCGTAGTAGAGCGCAATATATGTATGTGTGGGGGAAAAAATCACAAGACTATTTCATCTCTACAGGCCTGTTTCATGAGGGGGGGTACCCTCAATCATCAGGAGATTCTTTCTTTCAAAAAATCTCCTGATGATTGAGGGTACCCCCCCTCATGAAACAGGCCTGTAGAGATGAAATAGTCTTGTGATTTTTTTCCCACACATACATATATATATATATATATATATATATATATATATATATATATATATATATATATACATACACATATATATATACATATATATATATATATATATATATATATATATATATATATATATATACATATACATATACATACATATATATATATGTATATATATATATATATGTATATATATATACATACACATATATATATCTATATATATCCTCCATCCATCCATTTTCTACCGCTTGTCCCATATATATATATATATTTTACAACACAAATACAACGTTGAAACAACATACTTTTTGACGACCTTTAATCAATGCTGGGTTCTTATGTTTATTTGACCATTGAAATTTGGTAATTTCCCAACCAAAATTCTACAACACAAATACAACGTTGAAACAACATGCTTTTTGATGACGTTTAATCAATGTTGGGTTCTGACGTTAATTTGACCATTGAAATTTGGTCATTTCCCAACATTTTACAAACCAAATACAACGTTGAAACAACATGCTTTTTGACGATGTTTAATCAATGCTGGGTTGTGACGTTGATTAGATCATTAAATTTTGGTCATTTTCCAACCAAAATTCTACAACAGAAACACAACGTTGAAACAACATGCTTTTTGACGACGTTTAATAATGTTGGGTTCTGACGTTGATTTGATCATTGAAGTTTGGTAAATTTTACAACACAATTGCAACATTGAAAAAACATGCTTTTCGACAACGTTTATTCAATGTCAGGTTGTGATGTGGATTTGACCATTGAAATTTGGTAATTTCCCAACCAAAATTCTACAACACAAATACAACGTTGAAACAACATACTTTTTGATGATGTTTAATCAATGTTGGGTTCTGACGTTGATTTGACCATTGAAATTTGGTCATTTCCCAACCAACATTTTACAAGACAAATACAACGTTGAAACAACATGCTTTTTGCAACGTTTAATCAATGCTGTGTTGTGAGGTTCATTAGACCATTGAAATTTGGTCATTTCCCAACCAATATTCTACAACACTAACACAACGTTAAAACAACATGCTTTTTGACAACGTTTAATCAATGTCAGGTTGTAACGTTGATTTGACCATTGAATTTTGGTCATTTCCTGACCAAAATTCGACAACACAAACACAACGTTGAAACAACATGCTTTTTGACGGCGTTTAATCAATGCTGGGTTCTTACGTTGATTTGACCATTGAAATTTGGTCATTTCCCTACCAAAATTCTACAACACAAATACAACGTTGGAGCAACATGCTTTTTGACGATATTTAATCAATGCTGGGTTCTGACATTAATTTGATCATTGAAATATGGTCATTTCCCAACCAAAATTCTGCAACACAAACACAACGTTCAAACAACATGCTTTTTGACAACGTTTAATAATGTTGGGTTCTGACATTAATTTGACCATTGAAATTTGGTCATTAACCAACCAAAACTCTTCAACACAAATGCAACGTTGAAACAACATGCTTTTTGACGACGTTTAATCAATGTTGGGTTCTGACGTTGATTTGACTATTGAAATTTGGTAATTTCCCAGCCAAAATTCTACAACGTTGAAACAACATGCTTTTTGACGACGTTTAATCAATGTGAGGTTGTGACGTTGATTTGACCATTGAATTTTGGTCATTTCCCAACCAAAATTCTACAACACAAACACAACGTTCAAACAACATGCTTTTTGACAATGTTTAATAATGTTGGGTTCTTACATTAATTTGACCATTGAAATTTGGTCATTAACCAACCAAAACTCTTCAACACAAATACAACGTTGAAACAACATGCTTTTCGACGACGTTTAATCAATGCTGGGTTCTTACGTTGATTTGACCATTGAAATTTGGTCATTTCCCAACCAATATTCTACAACACTAATACAACGTTAAAACAACATGCTTTTTGACAACGTTTAATGAATGTTAGGTTGTAACATTGATTTGACCATTGAATTTTGGTCATTTCCTGACCAAAATTCGACAACACAAACACAACGTTGAAACAACATGCTTTTTGACGGCGTTTAATCAATGCTGGGTTCTTACGTTGATTTGACCATTGAAATTTGGTCATTTCCCTACCAAAATTCTACAACACAAATACAACGTTGGAGCAACATGCTTTTTGACGATATTTAATCAATGCTGGGTTCTGACATTAATTTGATCATTGAAATATGGTCATTTCCCAACCAAAATTCTGCAACACAAACACAACGTTCAAACAACATGCTTTTTGACAACGTTTAATAATGTTGGGTTCTGACATTAATTTGACCATTGAAATTTGGTCATTAACCAACCAAAACTCTTCAACACAAATGCAACGTTGAAACAACATGCTTTTTGACGACGTTTAATCAATGTTGGGTTCTGACGTTGATTTGACTATTGAAATTTGGTAATTTCCCAGCCAAAATTCTACAACGTTGAAACAACATGCTTTTTGACGACGTTTAATCAATGTGAGGTTGTGACGTTGATTTGACCATTGAATTTTGGTCATTTCCCAACCAAAATTCTACAACACAAACACAACGTTCAAACAACATGCTTTTTGACAATGTTTAATAATGTTGGGTTCTTACATTAATTTGACCATTGAAATTTGGTCATTAACCAACCAAAACTCTTCAACACAAATACAACGTTGAAACAACATGCTTTTCGACGACGTTTAATCAATGCTGGGTTCTTACGTTGATTTGACCATTGAAATTTGGTCATTTCCCAACCAAAATTCTACAACACAAATACAACGTTGAAACAACATGTTTTTTGACAACATTTACTGTAATCAATGCTGGGTTCTGACATTAATTTGATCATTGAAATATGGTCATTTCCCAACCAAAATTCTGCAACACAAACACAACGTTCAAACAACATGCTTTTTGACAACGTTTAATAATGTTGGGTTCTGACATTAATTTGACCATTGAAATTTGGTCATTAACCAACCAAAACTCTTCAACACAAATACAACGTTGAAACCACATGCTTTATGACAACGTTTAATCAATGCTGTGTTCTTACGTTGATTTGACCATTGAAATTAGGTCATTTCCCAACCAAACAAATACAACTATTTTGCAACAATGTTCTAAAGTCTGTTTTAAAGGCCATGTATGTGTAATCAACGTTGTATCAATGTCTTGTGCCTGCTGGGGTGGCCCTAAGCGATTACCTCAGCAGAGAACTAAACTCAAACGTGACAACATGATGTCACTCACGAATGTTTCCTCCGTTCACTCCGTGCAGGAGAATACTGGGTCGATCCCAACCAAGGCACTGCCGAGGACGCCATCAAAGTCCACTGCAACCTGGAAACCGGAGAGACCTGCATCTCTGCCAGCCCGCCCAGCATACCTCGTAAAAACTGGGGGAGCTCTTCCAGGAACAAACCTGTGTGGTTTAACGCCGACATCATTAGAGGAACACACGTGAGCGCTGACATTTGAACAACTGTTTGTAATATTTCGAAGCCCAGCACTGTGACAAGACTTTTAGTTTCTAAGGACGTCCATGTTGTTTGTCTTCATAGTTCACCTACGGCAGCAAAGATCAGACCGCGAACACCATCACCGTCCAGATGACCTTCATTCGCCTGCTGTCCAAAGAAGCCTCTCAGTCCATTACGTACCACTGCAAGAACTCTGTGGGCTACAAAGACCAGAAGGCGGGCAACTTGAAGAAGGCCGTGGTCCTCAAAGCTTCCAACGACCTAGAGCTCAAAGCAGAGGGAAACAACCGCTTCAGATACACAGTCGTGGAGGACTCCTGCTCAGTAAGTTCCAGCTCAAATCGACCAAAAAACCCACACATGGTTTGTTCGTTGTTTTCTTTGGACTCCTGTTGAGCTGGCAAAACTAGAAACGTGCTGTCAAAAGGCTGAAAAAGACTTGAAAAGAACACAATTAACAACAAGTAGTTTAATCAGCCCGTCCAAAATGTATGTGCTGCCGGGCACAAAATGGCTGCACTGCAGGCATAAAATGGGTGCATGAAACGTTGGTTCACAGGGAAAATTTTTATAAGTTTTTTTTTTTGGACTGTGGCTCGTAAATGGAAAAGTTAGTACATAAATTGAGGTTCCGCGCTTTATATGAAACTTAACGGCCAAAAAAATGCTTTTTATTTATACATTTCTTTCTGATAATTGTGTTATTTCACTAAAAATAAATCGGGAACAATTTTAGTTTTACCCCTGTATTTTTTTAGGGCATGCAAATATTTTTGCTGAGAGCTGTCCCTCAATCAACTTCAACCTCAAACAAAAACACCAAATATGTCATTTTATTTTTTTCCTATTTTAAATCTTTGAGAGCTTATTGATCAAATGTCAGTTTACCATTAGTATACATTTTTCACATTTAAATGTGTGACATTCTCTGATCAAACAAGGGTCAATATGGAAAAAATAAAACATTACTACTTTGATATTTTTATTTATGACGGAAGTTTAATTAGAAATTTCAGCAAAAAAAAAAATATATATATATATATATTTTTTTTTTTACAAAACGTTTTAACGCCCTTAAAGAATTCAGGACTTTTATGTCCGGTTTGGCCAAAAGATAATTCAAATGTTATGAAAATATTTCATTTATAATGAATAATTCCTACTTAGTAGAAATAATTGACAAAGGTCAGTAGGAACGGTTACCTTTCATTTTTGAATCGATATGGAAAAATCTACCGCTATCTGGAAACCAATACTTAATTTTTGGTACTTTTGTGCGTGTTTATGTGTTATTACATTTTCATTTGTTAAATAATACAATATATTTAAAACTGAGTTGATATTGAAAATTGTGCTGTCTAGTTGTTACACCATTCCTTTTTTGAGTCTCATTTGCGAGTATCACATTGTAAAAATCGCATGCAGTTGCAATTCCCACACATTAGATGGCAGTAGTGTTTAATCTATGGAAGTCGTCTTCTATCTTCCAAAAGTCGTCCTCTTTTGTGCTCCCCCTTACAGTTCTTCCCGCTCCTACTGTGTTCCGTATTGCATGCGAGTGTCTTCCCGTTGTACTCATGTCCCAATGTAGATGCCACTCCTTCAAAATAGTTCCTTCAATTAATGCGTTTGCTTCTGTCTTACTGAGAAGTATCTCTCTTGTTATGAAAATATTTCATTTATAATGAATAAATCCTACTTAGTAGAAATAATTGACAAAGTTCAGTAGAAACGGTTACCTTTCACATTTGAATCGATATGGTAAAATCTACCCCTATCTGAAAACCAACACTTCATTTTCGGTACTTTTGTGCATGTTTATGTGTTATTAAATGTTCATTTGTTAAATAATACAATGTATTTATTAATCTAACATTTAAAACTGAGTTGATTTTGAAAATTGTGCTGTCTAGTTGTTACACCATTCCTTTTTTGAGTCTCATTTGCGAGTATCACATTGTTAAAATCGCATGCAGTTGCAATCCCCACACATTAGATGGCAGTAGTGTTTAATCTATGGAAGTCGTCTTCCATCTTCCAAAAGTCGTCCTCTTTTTGTGCTCCCCCTTACAGTTCTTCCCGCTCCTACTGTGTTCTGTATTGCATGCGAGTGTCTTCCCGTTGTACTCATGTCCCAATGTAGATGCCACTTCTTCAAAATAGTTCCTTCAATTAATGCGTTTGCTTCTGTCTTACTGAGAAGTATCTTTCTTGTTATGAAAATATTTCATTTTTAATGAATAAATCCTACTGAGTAGAAATAATTGACATTTCAGGTCAGTAGGAACGGTTACCTTTCATATTTGAATCGATATGGTACAATCTACCGCTATCTGGAAACCAATACTTAATTTTTGGTAATTTTGTGCGTGTTTATGTTTTATTAAATGTTCATTTGTTGAGTAATACAATGCATTTATGAATCTAACATTTAAATCTGAGTTGATATTGAAAATTGTGCTGTCTAGTTGTTACACCAATCCTTTTTTGAGTCTCATTTGCGAGTATCACATTGTAAAAATCGCATGCAGTTGCAATTCCCACACATTAGATGGCAGTAGTGTTTAATCTATGGAAGTCATCTTCCATCTTCCAAAAGCCGTCCTCTTTTTGTGCTCCCCCTTACAGTTCTTCCCGCTCCTACTGTGTTCTGCATTGCATGCGAGTGTCTTCCCGTTGTACTCATGTCCCAATGTAGATGCAGCTCCTTCAAAATAGTTCCTTCAATTAATGCGTTTGCTTCTGTCTTACTGAGAAGTATCTCTCTTGTTATGAAAATATTTCATTTATAATGAATAAATCCTACTTAGTACAAATAATTGACAAAGGTCAGTAGGAACGGTTACCTTTCATATTTGAATCGATATGGTACAATCTACCGCTATCTGGAAACCAATACTTAATTTTTGGTAATTTTGTGCGTGTTTATGTTTTATCAAATGTTCATTTGTTGAGTAATACAATGCATTTATTAATCTAACATTTAAAACTGAGTTGATATTGAAAATTGTGCTGTCCAGTTGTTATACCATTCCTTTTTTGAGTCTCATTTACGAGTATCATATTGTAAAATGTGCATGCAGCTGCAATTCCCAGCCATTTGATGGCAGTAGTGTTTAGTCTATGGAAGTCATCTTCCATCTTCTAAAAGTCGTCCTCTTTTGTGCTCCCCCTTACAGTTCTTCCCGCTCCTACTGTGTTCTGTATTGCATGCGAGTGTCTTCCCGTTGTACTCATGTCCCAATGTAGATGCCACTCCTTCAAAATAGTTCCTTCAATTAATGTGTTTGCTTCTGTCTTACTGAGAAGTATCTCTCTTGTTATGAAAATATTTCATTTATAATGAATAAACCCTACTTAGTAGAAATAATTGACAAAGGTCAGTAGGACCTTTCATATTTGAATCGATATGGTACAATCTACCGCTATTTGGAAACCAGTACTTATTTTTTGGTACTTTTGTGCGTGTTTATTTTTTTATTAAATGTTCATTTGTTGAGTAATACAATGCATTTATTAATCTAACATTTAAAACTGAGTTGATATTGAAAATTGTGCTGTCCAGTTGTTATACCATTCCTTTTTTGAGTCTCATTTGCGAGTATCATATTGTGAAATTTAGTCTATGGAAGTCGTCTTCCATCTTCCAAAAGTCGTCCTCTTTTGTGCTCCCCCTTACAGTTCTTCCCGCTCCTACTGTGTTCTGTATTGCATGCGAATGTAGATGCCACTCTCTCAAAATATTTCCTTCAATTAATGCATTTGCTTCTGTCTTACCGAGAAGTATCTCTCTGAGCTTCTCTCGTGTTAGCGTCTGCTTTGCCAGCTGATCTGCCAATTGTGCTGCAACCCCGGACACTACTTTATTAACTATACATTGCCTCAATCTGCTGAATCCATTTATTGCCATTATTAAAGTTTAACTTTGAACAGCAAGGCTCGGAGAAACATCGGAGACGATGTCGCCTGTCATAAAGTCTTTGCACTTTTTCGGATGACCTTATCAAGTCGAGCTTTTGAAAAAGATGAGCGGCGTTGACGACACTGACCTTTCATCTCGTCTCTTCCAACAGCAGGCGAACGGCAACTGGGGCAAGACGGTGTTTGAGTACAGGACACAGAAAACCGCCAGACTTCCCATTTTGGATATCGCCCCCGTGGACATTGGCGGCCCAAATCAAGAGTTCGGCATCGACATCGGGCCAGTGTGCTTCTTGTAAAGAACGTCACGGGTTGGCACTCCTGATTGAACTGAGAAGGTGTCCTGATTGTACATACGAGTACTGAGGACTGTTCTGGCCCTGCGGCAAGATATTTATTGTGCCTTTCAAACTCGGAAAAAGATTTAGTTAAGACGAATGTTCGGAATCGACTCGTACGATCGGGTCAACCCACGAATCACGGCGTAAGTTTTGTTGTCGGACTTGGTTAAAAAAGTGCTAAAATTCAACGTTTTTCGTGCTTAAGTGATGGACCCCACCCCCCCCCCAAAAAAAAAGCATTTTTCATGACCCACATTTTTTTTATGAGAGATTGACGTTTCCTGTTAGCTACCTCGTCACGAGGATGTGACGCAACGTGTAAAAGGTGCTGTGTTGAACACTAACTACTCCAAGGGATGCCAATAAAGATCTTTCCGTCTCAGGATGGAGAGGTGAATATCACCTTAGTGTGAGTCGTGTGTGTGTGTGTTTGTGTGTGTGTGTGTGTGTGTGTGAGGCTTTGTAACTTTTACAATCTTGCAATATGGAACCTTAAAAAGGGAGCGACGATTATTCTTTTTTTTTATGCATGCCGATTCCCCCTCTCAATATAATATATTCTCTCCATTTAATTTCTCTTATACAAGAAGAGGTGGCTGTTTGCTTTGTATCTCTTGCTATGCAACAAATTAAACAAACTGCGTGTTAATCTGCCAAACTCGTGTCGTACTAATTTAGGAAGGTTTTTTATTATTTTGTCATTTTGCACACAAAGTTACGGAGCCCCTAAAGGGACATGGGGGAAATTTTAATTTTTAAATTAAAAAAACAAAAAATGTTTAATTTTTTTTAGACATGTATCTCGTGCACACGAGAAACTTTTTATAAAGTTATAAAAAAAAATATATATATATATATATTTTTTTAGACATGTATTTCGTGCGCACGAGAAACTTTTCATAAAGTTATAATAAAAAATTAAAAACTTTTTTTTTTTTGACATGTATCTCTTGCGCACAAGAAACTATCTCGTGCGCACGAGACACTTTATAGTTATAAAAAAAAAAATTTTTTTTTTTTTAGACATGTATCTCTTGCGCACAAGAAACTCGTGCGCATGAGAAACTTTTTATAAAGTTATAAAAAATATATATATATTTTTTTTTTAGACATGTATCTCGAGCACACGAGAAACTTTTTATAAAGTTATAAAAAATAAAAAAAATATTTTTTTTTTTAGACATGTATCTCGTGCACACAAGAAACTTTTTATAAAGTTATAAAAAAATTAAAAAATATATATATATTTTTTTTAGACATGTATTTCGTGCGCACGAGAAACTTTTTATAAAGTTATAATAAAAAATTCAAAACTTTTTTTTTTGACATGTATCTCGTGCGCACAAGAAACTATCTTGTGCGCACGAGAAACTTTTATAGTTATAAAAAAAAAAAATGTTTTTCTTTTTAGACATGTATCTCGTGCGCACAAGAAACTATCTCATGCGCACGAGAAACTTTTTATAAAGTTATAAAAAAATAAAAACCTTTTTTTTAGACATGTATCTCTTGCGCACAAGAAACTCGTGCGCACGAGAAACTTTTTATAAAGTTATAAAAAATAAAAAAAATATTTTTTTTTTAGACATGTATCTCGTGCACACGAGAACCTTTTTATAAAGTTATAAAAAAATTAAAAAATATATATATATATTTTTTTAGACATGTATTTCGTGCGCACGAGAAACTTTTTATAAAGTTATAATAAAAAATTCAAAACTTTTTTTTTGACATGTATCTCGTGCGCACAAGAAACTATCTTGTGCGCACGAGAAACTTTTATAGTTATAAAAAAAAAAAATGTTTTTCTTTTTAGACATGTATCTCGTGCGCACAAGAAACTATCTCATGCGCACGAGAAACTTTTTATAAAGTTATAAAAAAATAAAAACCTTTTTTTTAGACATGTATCTCTTGCGCACAAGAAACTCGTGCGCACGAGAAACTTTTTATAAAGTTATAAAAAATAAAAAAAATATTTTTTTTTTAGACATGTATCTCGTGCACACGAGAACCTTTTTATAAAGTTATAAAAAAATTAAAAAATATATATATATTTTTTTTTAGACATGTATTTCGTGCGCACGAGAAACTTTTTATAAAGTTATAATAAAAAATTCAAAACTTTTTTTTTGACATGTATCTCGTGCGCACAAGAAACTCTCGTGCACACGAGAAACTTTTTATAAAGTTATAAAAAAATAAAAATATATATTTTTTAGACATAAAAAAAAATAATTTTTTTTTTTTTTTTAGACATGTATCTCGTGCGCACAAGAAACTTTTTATAAAGTTATAAAAAAACTTTTATAACTTTATATAAAGTTTTTTTTTTATAACTTTATAAAAAGTTTCTCGTGCGCACGAGATACATGTCTAAAAAAATAAAATAAAAAATTATTAAAACATTTTTTCCCCCATGTCCTTTTAGGGGCTCCGTACAAAGTGACAAAGTGTAGTGTTTTTTTTTTTGTAACTTGAATTGTTGATTGTGCCATCATGGTCATCTGGTGCTTTATTCTAGTATATTTATTATAGATTTTTGTTTTATTATTATTATTTTGTACTTTTCTGCCTGATACATCCCAGAAAGGAGGACACCCATTTTTCACACTGGATGCATTTTGAGTTTCATCCTTCTGAAATAAACTTTGCAACTACTTTTCTCCGGCTGTGTTTCTTTCAGATGACAAAGAAGTCAGATTCAGATTCAAATTCAGAAATACTTTATTAACCTCTAAATGCTTAATGGCCACATGCGTGGACAGCACCTTTTAGCTCTTATTTCCAAAATGGTGTAGACTACTGAATTGGGGTCTTATGGCCACTTATGTGGACACTTACACTGCCATCTGGTGGTGTCAGAAGAGTATAACATACAATGGAATTTGGGGGGGAAAAAGTGTAAAAATAAGAATTAGCATGCCACTAAACATGACGTACACGTTTGTGTACTTATGGACTAAGTACATCATATCAAAAGATGATTCTTAGTTTTTTTTTCTAATTAGGGTCCAATAAGCCCAAATAGCAAAGAGAAATAAGAAAAAGCATGTAAAGAAACAGCTTAGGCCTTAAGAGGTTAATCCCTGACGTGAAGTAAAAATATATTCAGTCAAAGGCTGGACTCCAAGGACTGAGGCCAAGGGAAAAAACCCTCATAGCCATAAAACACATAAACATGTTACATAGAATCAACAAAACTTGCAACAGAGGGAAAGGAGTGGGAGCCATGGAGGCTGGCTGCTGTACAAGCGCTACTCAGCCATCCAAGGGATTCAAGCGTCAAATGTGTCCATAAATGCAAAAATATGATATACAACACATAATAGACTAGAATAGGAAGGGGATTCATATTTGCGATTTACCTGACACATGAAACGTGACAAATTGGGGAGTGCACTATCCACTTTAGCCGGCAGATGGCAGAAGAGTGTTGATTATCTTAAAATTCCGACTTTGGCCACAGCGTCAGTTGCTATGCAGAGTGGCGCTTTCCATCATTTTCAGCAGACCGCATTGCAAAATGATCACCCACCCAGGAACGGGGCTATATTCCCTGACTGTAGGTCTTTATTGTCATTTTACTTTAAAAAAAAAGTACAACAATATTAGTTTTTGATACAACCGTCAATGAGCAGACATACGATATCTTGTTACAGGAAGACGGATGGGATGGCTCGCCACCGGGATGCAACGTGTAAATAAAAAAAAGGTAGAAAATAAAGGTAAGACATTGGGGGAGTGGAGGGAGGAGGAGGAGAAAAAAAAGCAGCTCCCAAACTAAGCTACTATGGGAGGGGGGGCTCAGTTTGAAACCTGGAAAAAAAAAACCTCGGAAAAAAAATAAGCACATAACTAAAAAAAACTCCAGGGCACTGATCGGTAAGCCGTCATACCGCAAGGGGTTGAAGCGGGGGGGTATGTGTGCAGTAGTCTATGGGTGCGTGCTTTGTCTATAAGCCTGGAGGCCGGGAGTCAACATCCCAGGCGTCTTTGAAGAACGAGGGACGGACTTTTCAGAGCGTATTTTGCTGCACTGGTCTCACAGGGGTGTTTACAGCATGACCCTGCCAAGGCCGTTGCAGATGGAGCCGAACTGTAGGTAAGGATTGTCTTCGGTTAGAACGAACAAACCCATTCCAACGGTTTGTCAGGTCTCATTGTTCATTCCAGTTCTCAAATTGATCATAATGTCGCCTTGCAGAGTGGAAAGCTTCTCCGAGATGTTGTCCAATTTGCGACTCTAATCTGAGATTGTCATGGGTCTGGGTGCTCCCAGCTCGGCTCCTCAGGGAGTCTGTTATGTCCATAAGCAAGGCTCAGTCCAATCAGCAGATGACTTGTTATCAAAGTTCCAAATAGGTAGAGTTTCAATGTCTTCAAAACGAGCAATAGCTTGCATATTTGCTGTTAAGAGACCTACAGGTGTCATATTATGAATTTTAATGTTACCGCCCAGCTTGGGTGTTCTTGGTCTGAGACATCCCGGAAGAAGAACCATCGCTTCTCATCCAACCTGATGGAGTTAGAGAGGTGCTGCAGAGAGGAATGGGCGAAACTGCCCTAAGAGGGGTGTGCCAAGCTCGTGGCGTCGTAGTCAAAAAGTAATTTCTGCCAAAGGTGCATCAGCAAAGTGTTGAGCAAAAAGTCTGATGTGTTATTATAATTTTTTTTGAATTTGCAGGTTTTTGGAAAATATTTTCAAATGAATCATTATGGGGTATTGTGAGTAGAAATTTGAGGACGAAAATGAATTTATACCATTTTGGAGTAAGGCAGTAATATAACAAAATGTGGAAAAAGTGAAGCCAGTAAATACTCTCAGGATGCACTGTGTGTGTATATATATATATATATATATATATATATATATATATATATATATATATATATATATATATATATATATATATATCAGTACATACATATATATATATATATCAATACATACATATATATATATATATATATATATATATATATATATATATATATATATATATATATATATATATACATATATCAATACATACATATATATATATATATCAATAAATACATATATATATATATATATATATATATGCATATATCAATACATACATATATCTATATATATCTATATATATATGCATATATCAATACATACATATATCTATATATATCTATATATATATACATATATATATATATATATATATATATATATCAATACATACATATGTATATATATATATATCAATACATACATATATATATATATATATATATACATACATATGTATGTATTGATA
>NC_084578.2:12300000-12435000 GCF_033978685.3 Nerophis lumbriciformis
CAATTTTGTCGACATCTGGTGGCCAACATAAGTAACTGTACCATCAATTGCACTTTCAAGGCACTCAAAGCACAACAATTACTTGTATGACCCAATCCAAACAACCTTCCCTAGTCATGGTATAGGAAAAAAATTTAATCAACCAGTACACAAATTCAACAAACATGGTCACACACAACACAATCTGCACATTGAACATTGTGTGTATTATAAAAAAAAAAGTAAAATCAACATTAAAAAAAAAAAAATGTAAATGACACCTATTTAAATCCATTACAAGGGATGATGGGAAACATGCAACACACTCTCTCCACACTTATCCATGTTTGGCACGTTTTAGCTGCTTGATATTTCTTATTGGTTAAACAACTTTAAGGAGGTCGTCACAGAAGTAAACATGGTTGGAGTTGAACTTTGACATACATATATACATACATACATATATACATACATATATACATACATACATATATATATATATATATATATATATATATATATATATATATATATATATATATATATATATATATAAGAAATACTTGACTTTCAGTGAATTCTAGCTGTATATATATTTATTTTATTATATATATATATATATATATATACATATATATATATATACATATATATATATATATATATGAATAAAATAAATACTTGAATTTCAGTGTTCATTTATTTACACATATACACACACATGTATATGTATATATATATATACATATATATATATGTATATATATATATATATACATATATGTATATGTATATATATATATATATATATATATATATACTGTATGTATATATAAACATATATATTTACATATGTATATATATATATATGTATGTATCTATATACATATACATATATATGTATATATATACATATACATATATATGTATATATATATACATATATATATACCTACTGTATATATATATACATATACATACAGTATATATATATATATACATACAGTATATATATACACATATATATGTATATACATATACATGTATATATACATACAGTATATATATACATACATATATATACATATATACATATGTATGTATATATATATACATATATATATATATAAATACATATATATATAAATATATATACATATATATATGTGTATATATGCATATATTTGTATATATATATATATATATATATATATATATATAGTTATTTTGCATGTAATCCGCTTCCGCCCCCAAACAAAATATTTAAGCCCAATGCGGCCCCCCAGTCAAAAAGTTAGTGTTTGGTACGAGGACGTAAACACAACTTATTATGTCCTTGTATTGCTACTGTAAATTCTAGACAATAAAACACTAATTTTTTCTTTGGCTAATTAATGTATTTGTTTTTTCGCTGACGGCTAGTTTATAATAAAACGCATGCAAAGACATTGGAATGTTGTTATTATTTGTGCTATGGTGCCATCTGTTGGACGAGTTCACTCACTGCAGGTGCTGCTGGGTGAATGGCTCCAGTGTTTCCTGCTGCTTAAAGCTTTGAACCCGACGTACAAGTGCCGTTTGGTCTTCTAATCGTACATAACGTTTCTCGTACGGATTCTTCATTCATCACTCCAAGCAAAGTGTATATAGATAGATACATTTTGCAATGCAACTAAAACAATTCATGCCTACTAAACTGTCCCATTTGTTATATCTGTAAGAATGTTTTCATGCATATTTGTACGAGCTACTGTCACGTTTTCAAACTAGCGTCGTTTTTATTAGCTAATATGCTAACATGTGTACGAGTGTTTTTGTTAGTATTATTAATTTATTCATTTATTGTATAGTTTTTGTTTAGTTTAAATTCACCAAAACTAGGGATGTCCGATAATGGCTTTTTGCCGATATTCCGATATTGTCCAACTCTTTAATTACCGATACCGATATCAACCGATACCGATAACAACCGATACATACAGCCGTGGAATTAACACATTATTATGCCTAATTTGGAGAACCAGGTATGGTGAAGATAAGGTACTTTAAAAAAAAAATAAGATAAATAAATTAAAAACATTTTCTTGAATAAAAAAGAAAGTAAAACAATATAAAAACAGTTACATAGAAACGAGTAATTAATGAAAATTGTAAATGTAAAATATACCTTTATTAGTATTTCTTTAATATAATAACATCATTTTATGATTACGGTTCGGGTTCGGTGAATACGCATATGAAACTGGTGGGGTTCGGTACCTCCAACAAGGTTAAGAACTAGGGATGTCCGATAATGGCTTTTTGCCGATATCCGATATTGTCCAACTCTTTAATTACCGAAATCAACCGATACCGATATCAACCATTACTGATATATACAGTCGTGGAATTAACACATTATTATGCCTAATTTGGACAACCAGGTATGGTGAAGATAAGGTCCTTTTTTAAAAATATTAATAAAATAAAATAAGATAAATAAATTAAAAACATTTTCTTGAATAAAAAAGAAAGTAAAACAATATAAAAACAGTTACATAGAAACTAGTAATTAATGAAAATTAGTGAAATGAACTGTTAAAAGTTAGTAGTATTAGTGGACCAGCATCATGTTTGCTTACGGACTGTATCCCTTGCAGACTGTATTGATATATATTGATATATAATGTAGGAACCAGAATATTAACAACAGAAAGAAACAACCCTTTTGTGTGAATGAGTGTAAATGGGGGAGGGAGTTTTTTTGGGTTGGTGCACTAATTGTAAGTGTATCTTGTGTTGTTTATGTTGATTTAATTAAAAAAACCAAAACAAAACAAAACAAAAAACGATACCGATACCGATAATTAAAAAAAACGATACCGATCATTTCCGATATTACATTTTAACGCATTTATCGGCATCTCTAACCAAAACGTCACCATGGAGTCTATTTCGCTGATTGGAAAGCTAGCTTCCGCAGCTAGTGGGTCCATGACGATGACTTCTGTTTTTTTTTTATCTGCTGTTTTACTGTCGTGTTACAGGCACCGTTTGTAAACAATTAAGGTGTGTAAATAAACATTTACACACATTTACAAATAAACATTTACATTTTCTGTGTACCGTATTTTTCGGAGTATAAGTCGCACCGGCTCAAAATGCACAATAAAGAAGGAAAAAAACATATATAAGTCGCACTGGAGTATAAGTCGCATTTTTGGGGGGAAATTTATTTGATAAAAGCCAACACCAAGAATAGACATTTGAAAGGCAATTTAAAATAAATAAAGAATAGTGAACAACAGGCTGAATAAGTGTACGTTATATGAGGCATAAATAACCAACTGGTATGTTAACGTAACATATTATGGTAAGAGTCATTCAAATAACTATAACATAACGAACATGCTATACGTTTACCAAACAATCTGTCACTCCTAATCGCTAAATCCCATGAAATCTTATACGTCTAGTCTCTTACGTGAATGAGATAAATAATATTATTTGATATGTTACGCTAATGTGTTAATAATTTCACACATAAGTCGCACCCCCGGCCAAACTATGAAAAAAAACTGCGACTTATAGTCCGAAAAATAGGGTAAATAAATCATTTCACAACGTATATATCTGTGGTTTACAGTCCGGTACGGCATATATATGGGAAAATATTTTTCTCCTGTAAAAATTAAGTGGGTGCGACTTATATACCGGTGCGCTTTATAGTCAGGAAATGACCCCTTTAATGCGCCTTATAATCCGATGTGCCTTTTGTAGGAAAATAAACCAGACTAGACGCGCTCATCGGCAGTGCGCCTTATAATCCGGTGCGCCCTATGGTCCGGAAAATACGGTATATGACTAATGCTATATTTTCACTGATTAAAGGGGAACATTATCACAATTTCAGAATGGTTAAAACCACTAAAAATCAGTTCCCAGTGGCTTATTTTATTTTTCGAAGTTTTTTTCAAAATTTTACCCATCACGCAATATCTCTAAAAAAAGCTTCAAAGTGCCTGATTTTAACCATCGTTATATACACCCGTCCATTTTCCTGTGACGTCACATAGTGAAGCCAATACAAACATGGCGGAAAGAACAGCAAGCTATAGCGACATTAGCTCGGATTCAGACTCGGATTTCAGCGGCTTAAGCGATTCAACAGATTACGCATGTATTGAAACGGATGGTTGTAGTGTGGAGGCAGGTAGCGAAAACGAAATTGAAGAAGAAACTGAAGCTATTGAGCCATATCGGTTTGAACCGTATGCAAGCGAAACCGACGAAAACGACACGACAGCCAGCGACACGGGAGAAAGCGAGGACGAATTCGGCGATCGCCTTCTAACCAACGATTGGTTTGTGTTTGTTTGGCATTAAAGGAAACTAACAACTATGAACTAGGTTTGCAGCATATGAAATACATTTGGCAACAACATGCACTTTGAGAGTGCAGACAGCCCAATTTTCATCAATTAATATATTCTGTAGACATACACTCATCCGCGCTCTTTTCCTGAAAGCTGATCTGTCCAGTTTTGGAGTTGATGTCAGCAGGCCAGGGAAGCTAGGGTCGATATTCTTCTCTTGATCATCTTCGGTGGCATAAGGGACGATGTGAGCCAAGACATCCAGGGGGTTTAGCTCGCTCGTCTGCGGGAACAAACTGCCGCCATTGCTTGCCGTGCTACCGAGGTCCTTTGTCCCTGAATTGCTCACACACTCCGGCAGATTCAATGGGGGTCTGGCGGCAGATTTCTTTGACTTTATTGTTGGAAATGCATCTGCTTTGAGTGTCGCAGGATATCCACACATTCTTGCCATCTCTGTCGTAGCATAGCTTTCGTCGGTAAAGTGTGCGGAACAAACGTCCGATTTCTTGCCATTTTCGCATCTTTGGGCCACTGGTGCAACTTGAATCCGTCCCTGTTCGTGTTGTTACACCCTCCGACAACACACCGACGAGGCATGATGTCTCCAAGGTACGGAAAACAGTCGAAAAAACGGAAAATAACAGAGCTGATTTGACTCGGTGTTTGAGAAAATGGCGGATTGCTTCCCGATGCGACGTCACGTTGTGACGTCATCTCTCCGAGAGCGAATAATAGAAAGGCGTTTAATTCGCCAAAATTCATCCATTTAGAGTTCGGAAATCAAAAGCTCCAAGCTCTATACTCTCGGCAGGGTCCTTGAGGGTGCATGGGAGTTTGCCCAACCAGTCTACATGTGTTTTGTGGACTTGGAGAAGGCATTCGACCGTGTCCCTCGGGAAGTCCTGTGGGGAGTGCTCAGAGAGTATGGGGTATCGGACTGTCTGATTGTGGCGGTCCGCTCCCTGTATGATCAGTGTCAGAGCTTGGTCCGCATTGCCGGTAGTAAGTCGGACACGTTTCCAGTGAGGGTTGGACTCCGCCAAGGCTGCCCTTTGTCACCGATTCTGTTCATAATTTTTATGGACAGAATTTCTAGGCACAGTCAAGGCGTTGAGGGGATCCGGTTTGGTGGCTGCAGGATTAGGTCTCTGCTTTTTGCAGATGATGTGGTCCTGATGGCTTCATCTGACCAGGATCTTCAGCTCTCACTGGATCGGTTCGCAGCTGAGTGTGAAGCGACTGGGATGAGAATCAGCACCTCCAAGTCCGAGTCCATGGTTCTCGCCCGGAAAAGGGTGGAGTGCCATCTCCGGGTTGGGGAGGAGATCTTGCCCCAAGTGGAGGAGTTCAAGTACCTCGGGGTCTTGTTCACGAGTGAGGGAAGAGTGGATCGTGAGATCGACAGGCGGATCATTGCGGCGTCTTCAGTAATGCGGACGCTGTATCGATCCGTTGTGGTGAAAAAGGAGCTGAGCCGGAAGGCAAAGCTCTCAATTTACCGGTCGATCTATGTTCCCATCCTCACCTATGGTCATGAGCTTTGGGTTATGACCGAAAGGACAAGATCACGGGTACAAGCGGCCGAAATGAGTTTCCTCCGCCGGGTGGCGGGGCTCTCGCTTAGAGATAGGGTGAGAAGCTCTGTCATCCGGGAGGAGCTCAAAGTAAAGCCGCTGCTCCTCCACATCGAGAGGAGCCAGATGAGGTGGTTCGGGCATCTGGTCAGGATGCCACCCGAACGCCTCCCTAGGGAGGTGTTTAGGGCACGTCCGACCGGTAGGAGGCAGCGGGGAAGACCCAGGACACGTTGGGAAGACTATGTCTCCCGGCTGGCCTGGGAACGCCTCGGGGTCCCACAGGAAGAGCTGGACGAAGTGGCTGGGGAGAGGGAAGTCTGGGCTTCCCTGCTTAGGCTGCTGCCCCCGCGACCCGACCTCGGATAAGCGGAAGAAGATGGATGGATGGATGGATAGAGTTCGGAAATCGGTTAAAAAAAATTAATGGTCTTTTTTCTGCAACATCAAGGTATATATTGACGCTTACATAGGTCTGGTGATAATGTTCCCCTTTAATCACATGGGTTAACCCGTTATTTTCCACAGCCCTATTAAATGCATCTTTTCATTGTTTCCTTCTGTGATTCGATACCTCGTGTTGGGCGTTGGGGAGTTAACGATCGGTTGATGGCAGGTGCGGCTCGAACAAAAAAAGCAGGCGTTGGAAAGTCAGCAGCATGCTTACAAAACACCAAAGCAGCCCTTGCAGCATCACACAGCGCATGCAGAGAAATGTACCAACCATCTTTGACGCTGCACAGGGAGAGGACAGAAGGATAGATGGGAGAAAAGGGAAAGTGTTCAACACTGCCACCTAGTGGCACTGTGCACCATGGACGTTAGTTATACAGTGTTCAGAAGTTTAGTACTTTGACTTCAAAATAGTCAAATATTTGATCTCCTGATTTTGTAAAAATGTGTTTACTAGTTAAAAATAATAACATTGCATCTTATGTAGTATTTATTTATTTATGTACCTTTTTTATCTTTTGTTTATCTTTAATATATTTGTTAGAATGAATCTAAGTTTGCATATATTCATGTGTGTCTATATTTGTTGTGGGCACTAGGTGACAATTACCTTGGGAATTAAAGTGGGTGGGTATTGTAAGGGGTGGGGTTTACTATGTTACATATTGTAAAATGTGCAGATACCTCAACTTGCTGTTGCCATGATCCATCATACTGTACTGTCTGCAAAATTCAATAAAAATATTTGGAAAAAAAAATAAAAATAACATTAAATGCACAAAATAAGTATTCGATCCCCCTAAAAACCTGCAAAAATTTTGACCCACTCAAAATAGTTTTGTGCCCGTGAAAAACACAAATTAGTACTTTTGAGAAAATATTCAGAATTCATGGGCAAGACCTGTCAAAAGGTCATTGTAGACCATCAACAAGAAGCTCGGTGAGAAAATTGCAGTGGGTTTGTACAAACCCCGTTTCCATATGAGTTGGGAAATTGTGTTAGATGTAAATATAAACGGAATACAATGATTTGCAAATCATTTTCAACCCATATTCAGTTGAATATGCTACAAAGACAACATATTTGATGTTCAAACTGATAAACTTTTTTTTTTTTTTTGTTGCAAATAATCATTAACTTTAGAATTTGATGCCAGCAACACAAATGTTTACCTTATCCCAATAAACATCTGTTCGGTATTTTAACATAAAAGTGTTTGATTGTGAGGCGTTAAAAGCCACAAAATGCAACGGGTCCATCAGACCCACAAACGCTGGCTGAGTAACAACAATATGAACGTTGCACGGAAAATTTCTCTGCCAGTTTCTGCATCCAACAGGGATTTTTCTTTTGTGTTTCTGCACCTGCGGTTCCCACACAAGGTTGCAACACTGTTTGTCAACTCTGTCTGCTCTCATTTTCTCGCACATTTGACCCCCTGATGTTCTGTGTACCTACACTCTGTCCTCCTCCTGTCTAGGCCTGCTGTGTGTGTGTGTGTGTGTGTGTGTGTGTGTGTGTGTGTGTGTGTGTGTGTGTGTGTGTGTGTGTGTGTGTGTGTATGTGTGTGTGTGTGTGTGTGTGGTACACAGAACATAAATTTCCACACTTCTATTATGTCCGGGTCCAGTGGACCCGGACATCTTATATGTACTGTATTTTTCGGAGTCTCAGTTTGAAAAATTAATTAATTGTATCATTTTTCTTTTAATAAAAAATGAAAACGGGTCCCACAGACCCGAACACCAAACAAGGGTTAAAATAAATGTATAAATGACTGCAGAGGACACATTAGTTGAACAACCTCACCTCATCTCTCAAGCCTTTCTGATGTTGTATTGCTAAAGTCCCAGTCAGATCCCAAATCAGTGATGTCAGAGGCCAAGTCAAGTTGCAAGTCTTGGATGATATGTGCTTAGTCAAGTCGAGTCCCAAGTAGAGATGTCCGATAATATCGGACTGCCGATATTATCGGCCGATAAATGCTTTAAAATGTAATATCGGAAATTATCGGTATCAGTTTCAAAAAATTAAATTTATGACTTTTTAAAACGCAGCTGTACGGAGTGGTACACGGACGTAGGGAGAAGTACAGAGTGGCTGCGTCTCCCGGGGCAACCATTCTCCCGAATTTCTCCCGATTTCCACCCAGACAACAATATTGGGGGCGTGCCTTGAAGGCACTGCCTTTGCGTGCCGGCCCAATCACATAATATCTACGGCTTTTCACACACACAAGTGAATGCAAGGCATACTTGGTCAATAGCCATACAGGTCACACTGAGGGTGGCCGTATAAACAACTTTAACACTGTTACAAATATGCGCCACACTGTGAACCCACACCAAACAAGAATGACAAACACATTTCGGGAGAACATCCGCACCGTAACACAACATAAACACAACAGAACAAATACCCAGAATCCCTTGCAGCACTAACTCTTTCGGGACGCTACAATAAACCCTGCACCCACCTCAACCTCCTCATGCTCTCTCAGGGAGAGCATGTCCCAAATTCCAAGCTGCTGTTTTGAGGCATGTTAAAAAAAAAAAAAAATACACTTAGTGACTTCAATAATAAATATGGCAATGGCATTTTTTTTTCCATAACTTGAGTTGATTTATTTTGGAAAACCTTGTTACATTGTTTAATGCATCCAGCGGGGCATCACAACAAAATTAGGCATAATAATGTGTTAATTCCACGATCGGTTGATATCGGAATCGGTGATTAAGAGTTGGAAAATATCGGATATCGGCAAAAAAGCCATTATCGGACATCTCTAGTCCCAAGTCAACAAAATTGCGACTCTAGTCTGCCTCGAGTCCACACCTTTTGTTATCGGTATTTACTCACCTGCATTTCGTCCAACTTTGACTGAATATCAGGGGGGAAGTCAGCGGCACCACAGGTGAACGGATCGAAAGGTTCCGCGCCAAATAAGTCTTTTGCTGCGGACAGCACATCAACATCACACTGACTGTCAATGCATCCGTTCAAACATGACGTTATATTGTTAGAGGGGAGCTGCACTTTTTTGGAATTCACATTCACAAGCACATTTTTTTTAATACATTCTAAATAGTAAATAAAAGCTAGCAAAAGTCAGCTAACAATGGAGTCAACAGGAGTCGCTGTATTCCGCTTTTTCATGCAAACACCTCCATTAAGGTTTTATATACACGCTGTAAGTATATATATGTAATGTAGTAACGGGCACATTCATAATAACATATAATATGTACGTATTTTGCCCATTTTGAGCATACTGTAGCGTATTATTTTCACTGACGCATCATTTCTTTTAACAACAACACTACTAATCACGGCATAATTCATGAGAGACAACAAAGACTACTTTGGGACAAATGACGATCCAGAACCGTGTATTTTTGAGCCTGAATAACCTTAGAGGAAGATAACATTTTTAAAAATGGTATGCCCGTACAACACTTAAAACCTTTAGCATATCCGTTTGTGGAATTAAATTATGGAATGGATTAACCCCAAAAAAATCCAATCTGATTCAGTTTTAGAGACTGTATTTATTTATTTATTTATTTAAGAGACTGTTCAAACTACAAGTGTTCACAAAGTACACAGAACAAGAATTATGTTGAACACCCGAAAGGTAGAAAATGGATGGACGGATCTTTTTTTTAAATTTTTTTTTTTTGGTAGCTTTTTTTTTTAGATAAAGATTATTTATGTATTTAATATTTGTTTATTTAGTATGGTATATTATTTATTTATTTATTATGTATTCACTGTTCTATTACAGAGAACACAGAAATGGGATAAAATTGCTATGGTATGAAAAGGGGGTAGGATTAAAAAAGCTCAGCTTCTTCCTACTGGGGCGGCAACTTGAGGATTCCAGGTTCGATCCCCGCTTCCGCCATCCTAGTCCCTGCCGTTGTGTCCTTGGGCAAGACACTTTACCCACCTGCTCCCACCCACACTGGTTTTAAATGTAACTTAGATATTGGGTTTCACTATGTAAAAGTGCTTTGAGTCACTAGAGAAAAGCGCTATATAAATATAATTCACTTCACTACTCCTTTTCGGACGTGCTATAATGAAACAACTGGAAATATGTGATGCATTACATTGCATGTTCGAAATAAACTGAAACTGAACTGAAATACAAGGATGGATGATCTACAACATGGATGTCAAACCCTTTGCAGCACTAACTCTTCCGGGACGCTACAAGGTGTGTGTGTGTGGGGGGAGGTTTGGTGGTAGCGGGGGTGTATTTTGTAGCGTCCCGGAAGAGTTAGTGCTCCAAAGGATTCTGGGTATTTGTTCTGTTGTGTTTATGTTGTGTTACGGTGCGGATGTTCTCCCGAAATGTGTTTGTCATTCTTGTTTGGTGTGGGTTCACAGTGTGGCGTATATTTCTAACAGTGTTAAAGTTTTTTATACTGGCACCCTCAGTGTAACCTGTATCGCTGTTGATGAAATATGCGTTGCATTCACTCGTGTGTACATACAGATGCCGCACCTATCTTGTGACTGGGTCTGAACGACGTTAGAATGGATGAAAAGCGGACGTGACGATAGCTCGTAGAGTACGTTAAAGGCAGTGCTTTTAAGGCACGCCCCCAAGACTGTGGTCCGGGTGGACGAGATATAATGACTGAAGAACACCTTGGTTGGATAATGAAGGTTGCCTCAGCTCAAAGCCTGAGCCCCGACATTAATGAACTAGCATCCAAGACAAGATGCCAGGTATCTGGCTTGGGCACATCAGATTAGATCAGTGTGTTGCAAACTGAGCCGTTTAAAGTCCTGAATGGTTGGTTTATGCATTATTTTATTTTCAAATTTATTAGCCTGTGGAAAAAGTTAATGTTGATATTTACCTCAGAAGACTGCAAATAGAAAAGAGGCATTCAGTTTTTATTTAAATTGTATTTGATATGCCATTGATATTTTTTTATTATTATTATCATTATTTGAAACTCGATTTTGCATGTCACTATAAAGTTATATAAGCCTTGCTTGTTCAATATTCAATGCAAAACTTGTTTGGGTCCCTATTAAAAGGTTAATTTGTTCCACCTTGGCCCGCGGCTTTGTTCAGTTTTACATTTTGGCCCACTCTGTATTTGAGTTTGACACCCCTGATCTACAAGTTTTAGAAGCTGTGTTAAACACTAAGCGCCATGTAGCAATATTGCCAAGTGCTAAACAAGAAATATAAACTAGGAGCATAGTAAAACAATCCCTTACTGTACAATGTCTGCTCTCGCTGGGATGCCGACTGATGGGATGTTTATATCTTCCCGTTTAGATGAAGAATTAATCCTAATCCTAACGAAAAGTAAAAAAAAAAGTTGCTGTTTTTCTCGTCTATTTAAATTGGTTGTCCACATCCTTCTGCAATCCAGGTGAGAGCCCTTAGGGATGATGGACGGATGGGCAGCGCCTGAAGAGCTGCAGCCTGCCACCGTGACCCCCAGTCCCTCCCCTCTGTTGCTAGATATCTCGAGATGTATGTTGTAATATGTACATGTGCTTTGCTATTGAGGTTTTTCCCTACTCCAGACTGGGCCCCGTCTAGATCGTATTTTTTTTTACTCATCCTTCCCCAGCGTTGACCTTTTTCCCATCTTTTACGGGGCGCCTTGTGGCGACCCATCAGCGTTCCTGTTCTGTAACCCTGTACACTATTTGTTTGTCTAATCTTCAACAGGTTTGTGCTGAAAACAAAGTTTCGTTGTACTTGTGCAATGACAATTGTGGAGGGAGATGTTGTCAGCGCTGCCTGCAGGGGCAAAGGTCACCGCCTCTGTCCATGGTGCCGAGGACAGAGCACCGTCAGACGGGGGCGTGGCAGTGCTGATGGCGAGACACAGCTGGCAGGTGATGAGATTTCACAGGTGGTACGTGTTAATCTAATCATCTGTTGTCTTTAACAGTAAGCGGCCGGGAGCAGAGAGGGAGAGAGGATACGGACGCGACTGAAAGGTTGTTGTTAAAAACTGATGTTTATTGAGGCCTTGTTGGGACCTGCACGCTTGGCTCCTGTGCCGTGTCAGCAACTTCCACAACAATAAAGACCTAAATACCTACCTACCTAAAAATAGATTGTCTGCGTTAGCACCTATAATAACAATATTGCTAATACTTGTGTGGAAACCTCTTGCTTCAGACAGCAGCGTGCATGGTTTGATACAAGGATTTATTTTTCAATAAATGTCTCTTGCCTTGCTTTTCAGCCCTCGGGTTGTGTCTGTCTTCTCCTTCTCGCCCGAGCACATGAATGGTTTTCCCCAGAGTGCTGTCTGTCTTGTTCTTGCTCTCGCTCTTACTCAAATAATAATAATAATAATAATGGATTAGATGTTATGTCGCGCATTTCTATTATTAGATATTCTAAGCGCTTCTCCGCAGGCTTGCAGGCCACGCCCCCCCACAACTTGATTAATATGCAGGTCACCAGATGTAAATGGAGTTTTGTTGATGATTTTTGGATCTTTTTTAAAAGGCTTTATGGGTGGAATAGACAAGTTACAATTGACTCCATTGTTAGCTGACTTTTGCTAATGTTTTTTTATGTTATAGAATGCACAAAAAAATAAAAACGTTAGCAACATTTAAAAAAAAAAGTGCAGTTCCCCCCTTAAAAATGGAGCATGAAAGGAGCGTCACACCTATATTTGACGGCGGTGTGGTAGGTGGAGGTGGGGGGCAGCCGTTGCTGACTTGCGTGGGCACCAGCGGGGTGACGGGGGAAAAGGGGACCATGTCGAAAACGTCCGTGGACTGCGGTTTCATGGAGACGCTCCCTGCCTGTTTTAAAGTGTCAAACACGGTCATGGTCAGCGTGGGTATACGTTTAAATAAACACAGCAAAACGCAGGAGAGATAATAAGAGAAGCAGAAGGTGTTTACGCGGGGTCTCGGGATGCTGCATCCCTCGGGAGGTTTAGGAGGAAGGAAAGTGGGTTTGGCAGGCGGAGGAGTTAGTAGTCCGCTAGACAGGTTGGACTCTGGCGAGCTCATAGGGGTGAGCGTGACGGAAGAGATTTCCAGATAGGAGTTGATGTCGTGACACCAGAAGAGAGAAGAGGGTCTCTGCAGCATGTACGCCTCATTAACTTCATTTATATATAACGGCTGAGAGAAAGATGGCAGAGGAAGTGTATTAGTCATAGAGTGAAGCAGTGAATTGATGACATGGTTAGCCAACCACGGCCTCACTTACCGGCGGCACGTGTGCTATCATCATGTGCTCTTCCAGGTCTTGAAGTTGCTTCTTCAGGTCGCAGTTTTCGTTTTCCAGCTCTTTAATCTGCACGAGAAGACATCCAGGAGCAGTTTAACACCACAGCAAACATTAACTAACCTATTGTTAAAGTATGACTTTTTTGACAACAGAAATATTAAAACTTTGTGAACATTTCATTGTACAAATGTGCCTAATGCAGTGGTTCTTAACCTGGGTTCGATCCAACCCTAGGGGTTCGGTGAGTCGGCCTCAGGGGTTCGCGGAGGTCGAGACACGCCCGACTCATCGTGTAAACAAAAACTTCTCCCTGTCGGCGCATTATGGATACCCCCAAACAATGTTCCCTCTAATTTTCCATATGTGTGAGCAAACGCAAAAACTCCTTGAGCATTCAGTGGAGCACATGTGAGTGACGTCAGACCTGCACATGCACTGTGGCCACACCTGCAGCACACCTGTCCCAAACCTGACTAAATAACAATCAATGTTTTATTATTGTAATCAAATGACAGCAGTCATTTCCATGAGATTATTTTCTAATATAAGTGTTTTGGCCCACTTACAATGACTATAACATATTGTTTTTCATGAGCTGTGTACTAGTATTGTATGTCTGGGTGGGGGTTCTGCTTTGGTAATAATGTGTATCCCTTTCAGATATCACATTTAGTTCACTAAAACATTCACATGTTGCACAATGAGATGTAAACATGGGATCGTGTCAGATGGCAGGTGAGGCGGGGCCTCACCTGCCATCATGGAAAGAAAAAAATGTAAAAAGAAAGAAAATGAATTAAATTGTTATATGTATCCAGTGATTATACTACAAAGTTATTTTCCATTTAACTTCACCAGTTTTAGATTATTTTTATTCAAAATCGCTGAATTTTCACATTTGCCGTTCAAATACTGAGAAGAGACGGTGCGGTGATCAGCAGCCAGTTGAGGCACGTCACTCAGTTGTGCCTCAACATGGATTGCGGACTCGGCTAACTGCTGGCCTGCTGTGCATGAGACCGTATTGCTATATGAATTATACTATACATTCCCATAGTTTAGTTAGCTGAGGTATATAATGTACAGTGTATTTTGTCAACAACTGTATGTGTGTAACGTATTTTTTGTGCTGAGCAATCATAAAACTGCTGCGAAGACGCACTGGCTGAGGCTCGCAGTAATCCCGCCTCCTGGTGCCGGTTAATGCACCCCCGCCGCAGAATGCACCCCCCGACGGGAGCGCCACACCAACCAAAGCCCACACCCAAAACCTCCACGTGCAAGACCGAATCCACCCAAAAAAAGTCACTTAACAAGAAGCCAAAAAGTGCAAAAACAACAATGCTCGCGCCGGAGGAGCCGTGAACGACTGCAGGGACACAACATTAGGTACACCTGCAGACTGCAGCACGGATTTCATATTTCATTCATTCACAACTCCTCCAACACCAACACCTTAAATGTGCTTTTTGTGTGCTACAGTTTGTATGTGTAAAGTTAAAGTTAAGTTAAAGTACCAATGATTGTCACACACACACTAGGTGTGGTGAAATTTGTCCTCTGCATTTGACCCATCCCCTTGCTCACCCAATGGGAGGTGAGGGGAGCAGTGGGCAGCAGCGGCGCCACGCCCGGGAATCATTTTTGGTGATTTAACCCCCAATTCCAACCCTTGATGCTGAGTGCCAAGCAGGGAAGAATGCTGGTATGAGCTTTTAAACATAACCCGTTAACTGCTGCCAATCAAATGGTGAATAAGATACTCTTTAGGGTTCATATGTTTGTAAATCTGACTGTGATGAAGTCGGTGACTCACCAGCCATCAACCTCACCGCACGTCACTATTCCTGTAACTTTCTGTTTGTAAATTATACCTTTATTAGTATTTATTTAATATAATAACATCATTTTATGATTACGGTTCGGGTTAGGTGAATGCGCATATGAAACTGGTGGGGTTCGGTACCTCCAACAAGGTTAAGAACTAGGAGTGTCCGATAATGGTTTTTTGCTGATATCCGATATTGTCCAACTCTTTAATTACCGATATCAACCGATACCGATATCAACCGATATTAACACATTATTATGCCTAATTTGGACAACCAGGTATGGTGAAGATAAGGTCCTTTTTTTAAATATTAATAAAATAAAATAAGATAAATAAATTTAAAACATTTTCTTGAATAAAAAAGAAAGTAAAACAATATAAAAACAGTTACATAGAAACTAGTAATTCATGAAAATGAGTAAAATTAACTGTTAAAGGTTAGTACTATTAGTGGACCAGCAGCACGCACAATCATGTGTGCTTACGGACTGTATCCCTTGCAGACTGTATTGATATATATTGATATATAATGTAGGAACCACAATATTAATAACAGAAAGAAACAACCCTTTTGTATGAAATGGGGGAGGGAGGATTTTTTGGGTCGGTGCACTATAAATAAAAAAAATAAATAAAAAATGATACCGATAATTAAAAAAACGATACCGATAATTTCTGATATTGCATTTTAAATAATTTATCGACATCTCTATTAAGAACCACTGGCCTAATGATACAGTAGGCCAGTGTTTCTACTGTACTGTTATTTATTTTTCATTATTATTAAATATTTATTTATTTATTTTTAATTATTTATTTTATTGTAACTGGATCTGCGTAATGTTCCGTAACTGGCTCTGTGTACTGTTATTTTATTATTATTTTTGAGAATTTTCTTTTTCTTTTCCCCTTCTTTTATTTGTAATTGGATGTGTGTATGTTTTGTAACCGGATCTCTGTATTACTATTTTACTTGGAACTTTTGAAAAGGACCCCAGGAAGACGAGGCTGGCGTTTGTGCGTCGGCTAATGGGGATCCTCAATAAACAATAAACAATATATTAAGCAGGTATTATCAGACTTTGTCACCAAAGTTTGTGTCCATGGCAACAATTTCAAGGCTAAACAAATTAGTCTTCAACTTGATGTAAGACTTAATTACACTTTATACACAGACATTTTTCTTCCTCCTTTAATTAAGTCCCTCTACACATTTCCTTCAGAAATGACATTTTAAGTGTAATTATCCAGTTAGCTTTTCCCATCAACACCCGAGTACCCACACTAGATCTTCTTCAAGTATCATTTAATAAGCCGTCAAAAGTGTATGGGGTCTTTCATACATAACGGCTCTTAAGGCGGTTTATTTCATCAACATCCACCCACTTATGATAGCTGAGCCAAACAAGGTAACTAACGAGCTGAACTCACATTCACCAGCACCCAAGTGACACGTCATTAAAGTCCAATTAGTGGCCGGGCGCACGTCAACGTCAACAACACCCATTAACAACATCAAACACGGTGAAAGAACGTACTCGTTTCTGCAGACTTCCAATCTGCTTTCTGGTCTCCACATCTTTACCCCCCGACTCCAGGAACTTCTTGTAGGCCAAGTCAAAGGCCTGGCCGATGGTTAGCGTGATCTCTTCAGCCTGCGGCAAAACAGAAGTGATATTTAAACGAGACGCCACACAGTCGATTGAAGGCTGGCAATTAGGTGGATGAACTTGCAGGGTTCGTACACCTTTTCAAAGCACTTTTTAAGGACTTTCAGGATACATTTTTGTACAAACCCCGTTTCCATATGAGTTGGGAAATTGTGTTAGATGAAAATATAAACGGAATACAATGATTTGCAAATCATTTTCAACCCATATTCAATTGAATATGCTACAAAGACAACATATTTGATGTTCAAACTGATAAACATTTTTTTTTTTTTGCAAATAATCATTAACTTTAGAATTTGATGCCAGCAACACGTGACAAATAAGTTGGGAAAGGTGGCAATAAATACTGATAAAGTTGAGGAATGCTCATCAAACACTTATTTGGAACATCCCACAGGTGAACAGGCAAATTGGGAACAGGTGGGTGCCATGATTGGGTATAAAAGTAGATTCCATGAAATGCTCAGTCATTCACAAACAAGGATGGGGCGAGGGTCACCACTTTGTCAACAAATGCGTGAGCAAATTGTTGAACAGTTTAAGAAAAACCTTTCTCAACCAGCTATTGCAAGGAATTTAGAGATTTCACCATCTACGGTCCGTAACATCATCAAAGGGTTCAGAGAATCTGGAGAAATCACTGCACGTAAGCAGCTAAGCCCGTGACCGTCGATCCCTCAGGCTGTACTGCATCAACAAGCGACATCAGTGTGTAAAGGATATCACCACATGGGCTCAGGAACACTTCAGAAACCCACAGTCAGTAACTACAGTTGGTCGCTACATCTGTCAGTGCAAGTTAAAACTCTCCTATGCAAGGCGAAAACCGTTTATCAACAACACCCAGAAACGCCGTCGGCTTCGCTTGGCCTGAGCTCATCTAAGATGGACTGATACAAAGTGGAAAAGTGTTCTGTGGTCTGACGAGTCCACATTTCAAATTGTTTTTGGAAACTGTGGACGTCGTGTCCTCCGGACCAAAGAGGAAAAGAACCATCCGGATTGTTATAGGCGCAAAGTTGAAAAGCCAGCATCTGTGATGGTATGGGGGTGTATTAGTGCCCAAGACATGGGTAACTTACACATCTGTGAAGGCGCCATTAATGCTGAAAGGTACATACAGGTTTTGGAGCAACTTATGTTGCCATCCAAGCAACGTTACCATGGACGCCCCTGCTTATTTCAGCAAGACAATGCCAAGCCACTTGTTACATCAACGTGGCTTCATAGTAAAGGAGTGCGGGTACTAGACTGGCCTGCCTGTAGTCCAGACCTGTCTCCCATTGAAAATGTGTGGCACATTATGAAGCCTAAAATACCACAACGGAGACCCCCGGACTGTTGAACAACTTAAGCTGTACATCAAGCAAGAATGGGAAAGAATTCCACCTGAGAAGCTTAAAAAATGTGTCTCCTCAGTTCCCAAACTTTTACCGAGTGTTGTTAAAAGGAAAGGCCATGTAACACAGTGGTGAACCTGCCCTTTCCCAACTACTTTGGCACGTGTTGCAGCCATGAAATTCTAAGTTAATTATTATTTGCAAAAAAAAAAAAAAAAGTTTATGAGTTTGAACATCAAATATCTTGTCTTTGTAGTGCATTCAATTGAATATGGGTTGAAAAGGATTTGCAAATCATTGTATTCCGTTTATATTTACATCTGACACAATTTCCCAACTCATATGGAAACGGGGTTTGTACAAAAGACTGTCTCTGTAATGTGTTTTCTCTTTGTGTCATTGAATGTAGTTCACTTTTACGACACTGGAGGGGGGCATTGAACGCATCATTACATCAGCAAGCTCTGAAAGTGACGGTGAACTTCGATTTCAATTGTTTAATTGGCAGTGTGCTTCGATACAAAGTGAGTTACTTTACAGACACTTTAATATCACTTGTTGTGTGCTTAAAACTGTATTGCCACTCATTTTGTCAGTTTTATTGTAGTCTAATGGCTGTGTGGCATCAGGTCCACAAGCTAACTGCTAGCTGAACATCATACCCTGATTGGGGCCTGTTCGTAGCATTGGACATGTTTGTTAGCCCCAATTTACAATTTAGAATTATTATTGTGATGCTATTTACATTCTATTAATCATTACATTACTTAGGGTTGGGATGTTCAAATTCTTTGCATTTATGTAAACTAGGCTGACCCTATTCTGAAATCCCAAAAAGAGGACACATATATGCAGAGGTGGGTAGTAACGCGCTACATTTACTCCGTTACATCTACTTGAGTAACTTTTGGGATAAATTGTACTTCTAAGAGTAGTTTTAATGCAACATACTTTTACTTTTACTTGAGTATATTTATAGAGAAGAAACGCTACTTTTACTCTGCTACTTTTATCTACATTCAGCTCGCTACTCGCTACTAATTTTTATCGATCTGTTAATGCACGCTTTGTTTGTTTTGGTCTGTCAGACAGACCTTCATAGTGCCTGCGTTTCAACAAATACAGTCACTGGTGACGTTCACTCCGTTCCACCAATCAGATGCAGTCACTGGTGACGTTGGACCAATCAAACAGAGCCAGGCGGTCACATGACCTGACTTAAACAACTTATTGGGGTGTTACCATTTAGTGGTCAATTGTACGGAACATATACTGTACTGTGCAATCTACTAATAAAAGTTTCAATCAATCAATCAAAAGTGTGAAGGAAAAAAGACCCTTTTATTTCAACCGAACATCCCGTCAAAAGCCTAAAGACTGACTGCACAGTTCCTGTCTTCACAATAAAAGTGCCGCTCCATCGCGCCTGCGCTTTCAAAACAAGAGTCTCCGAAAGCCTGCGCAAACAAGCTAGCAAGCTACGGAGTTTGCCGCCAATGTATTTCTTGTAAAGTGTATAAAAACGAATATGGAAGCTGGACAAATAAGATGCCAAAAATCAACCACTTTCATGTGGTATTAGACAGAAAGGAGGAACTTTTTTCTCCTCCATTTGAAAACGTGGACGCTATCAGCACTACTGTCTGATTACAATCAACGCAAGTCATCAGAATCAGGTAATACACCAACTTATATTCTTGTCTTCATGAAAGAAAGGAATCTATATGTGTTAAACATGCATGTATATTCATTAAAACACCTTTAACATGTAAACAAAAACGGCAAAATAAATAAATATAAATTATATACTGTATATATATATATATATATATATATATATATATATATATATATATATATATATATATATATATATAAATGTGTGTGTGTATATATATATATATGATATGTGTGTGTATGTTACTCATCAGTTACTCAGTACTTGAGTAGTTTTTTCACAACATACTTTTTACTTTTACTCAAGTAAATATTTGGGTGACTACTCCTTACTTTTACTTGAGTAATAAATCTCTAAAGTAACAGTACTCTTACTTGAGTACAATTTCTGGCTACTCTACCCACCTCTGCATATATGCGTGCCAAGGCTGGGACTAGGTGAAAATTTGCCAATGATACTTGAACTTGCTTTATAAATAATATATCTATTTAAATAAAGCTTTTCCCAGGGACCCATCAAGTCATAAAAATGGGGTCCCACGGTAAATCTTTGGGGTCCCACTTTTTTGTAAGTGTTTTGAAAACAAATGATAAACGTATGCATTATCCTGTTATATCTCACATTCTATGTTGTGTTTTGAAAAAGGTTGTCATAAACGTTACTTAATACATTAAAAGAAATAATAAAAAAAGAAGACACATTTGGATGCATATGTAAATGTATTCAGTTATAAACATTCATTCACTTTCTTCTTTCCTTCATGGATCCAAACCAGGGGTCCCCAAACTTTTTGACTCCGGGGCCGCTTTGGGGTAAAACAATTTGGCTGGGGGCCGGGCTAGATATATATAGCCCGGCTATATATATATATATATATATATATATATATATATATATATATTAAGGCTGAAACGACGCGTCGACGTAGTCGACGTCATCGGTTACGTAAATACGTCGACGCCGTTTTTGTGCGTCGGCGCGTCGCATATTTACGTCACTCTACTTTACTGTCATGGCGGAGCGCAAAGCAGACGATGCGAGCGAGGGGAAAAAAGCACGCCAAAAGTCGTCAAAAGTGTGGGAGTATTTCAATAAACGGCCTAATAATGTTGTTGTATGCACACTGTGTCGAGCGGAAATGGCCTATCATAGCAGCACAACAGCTATGAACGAACATTTGAAAAGAAAACCCCCGACAGCGTTCTTGCCATCACCATCAACAAGTCAATCGTCCGCGTGCGTATACGTTGTCATTATTACACAAAAACATGAATGTGTCATTTGTATCTGCGTTGTAAATTCATAAACTAAAGCACCGTTTCGCTCTGAGAGGCGCGTTTGGCATGCCTGTTCAGTGTTTACAAAGACGCGCTCCTCTTTAACGCTGTGGAGAGGCGGCGGCGGCGAGCCGGGAGCGACGCCGCAATCGTGCCCAGGTGCGCGATCCGCGCAGTTGGAAGAGAAAAGACTTTGTGTGAAATTAAAAGATTAAACCTGGCAAAGCCGTCTGGCGTTCAGTCTGTCGGTCCTGAAAGAACCCCACGGCACAAGACGTGTCACAAACGCTAACGTTAATTAGTTGTGCAAATACCTTTTACAACATTAACAGTTACATATACTATGTACAAACGAACAATTAACTTTCACTTTAATCATACTATCATTGTTGTGTTATTAAGCAAAATAAGCAATACTTTTACTTTTGTTGAAATGTTTACACTGTACACTTTTTTGTATTGGATGTTTAGCTTTATTTTTGCACATTTTAGCAAATAAGCAATACTTTTACTTTTGTTGAAATGTTTACACTTGTTACAGAATATTTCCGTTTTGCACTTTTTTGTATTGGATGTTTATCTTTATTTTTGCACATTTTAAAGCAAAATAAGCAATACTTTTACTTTTGAAATGCTTATACTATTCCAGAATATTAAGATTTGCACTGGATGTTTACTTTTATATTTGCACATTAAAAAGCAAATAAGCTACTTTTAATTTTGTTAAATGTTAAAAGTTTTAAATGTTTACATTGTTACAGAATATTTTGTCATGTTGTTGTCAATGTTGACTGAGTGGCCATACTTTTTTTTTTGTAAATAAAAGCCATGCCTTTTGAAAAAACTGGCCTACATTTATTTTTTCCTCTTCATTTTAAATTTAAAAAAAAATCGGTAAAAGGAAAAATAATCTATAGATTAATCGAAAAAATAATCTATAGATTAACCGATTAATCGGAAAAAATAATCTATAGATTAATCGATAGAAAAATAATCGTTAGCTGCAGCCCTAATATATATATATATATATATATATATATATATATATATATATATATATATATATATATATATATATATATATATATATATATATATATATGTGTGTGTGTGTGTGTGTGTGTGTGTGTGTGTGTGTGTGGGTGTATATGTATATGTGTATATATATACTTCTATATATATATATATATATATATATGTATATGTGTATATATGTATACTGTATGTGTATATATGTATATATATATATATATATATATATATATATATATATACACATTTATACATACATATATATATATTTATACATACATATATATATATATATATATATATATATATATATATATATTTATTTATTTATACATACATATATTGTATATTCCTCGCGCACTAATTGACTTAAAGAGTGCTGCACTTGCGGCATGTCACGTTATTGATGGTAAAATGCATTTTTAGACAATATGATTTGCCTGAGTAGCTAGGAGACGGTAGAAAATAGACTAGAAAGGACAGATTAAAAAAATAATAATCATTTAAAAAACAAAAAAAAAAGTTTTTTATTTTTTTAACTTGGGACTTCGTGCGGGCCGGATTTTGGACGCTGGGGGGGCCGTATCCGGCCCGCAGGCCGTAGTTTGGGGACCCCTGATCTAAACTTTACCACTGCCGGTAGTTCTTTTCTATGTTTTTATTGAATACGTTGTAGGTGTATTTATTTCAGTATAAAAGTGTAAAAAGTGTTTTGCTTGGGTCATGAAATGATGATAATGGTGTGCCAGGGCATACATACATTTTATATTTAACGCTTAAATCTCTGGAGTCTACATCAACTTCAGATCTATTCCTCATTTTAAACTGTTTTAGTTTTTTTCATGTTGTTTTTTTGTTTGTTTTTTCGCCCTTTTTGTCAAACAAAATTATGTTTTTTTATGGCAAACACACACAAAATATGCAAAATCTTCCATCAAAAATATTTTTCAAAGTGGAATATTTGATGTGACGTAATGGGAACCTTGGATATGTCAATAATTCATAATAACATTGATTTTGATTCAATATTATGTTTTGAGCAATGACAGTTTGAAAGAAAAAAAAACAGCTTTGTTTTATTAGTCAACATTGCAACTTTTTCTAAATTACATTTCACCTTTAAGCTTTTTTATTTCGCTTCTGTTATGTTTTTGTTTATTTTAATAGTATTTTTAGAATGTGCCGTGGGCCTTTAAAACATTAGCTGTAGGCCGCAAATGGTAAAAAAAAAAAAAAAAAAAAAAAAAAAAAAATCTGCGTCCTTTCTGATTTCAATGGGTTAAAAAGACACAAAAAAGTGCGTTAACGCCAACACTGCTTGACACTATAATAATAAATAGTGCAGAGGTAGAAATATTCAAAATAACCTCAACAACTCTGATTGTATGTATATATATATATATATATATATATATATATATATATATATATATATATATATATATGAGGTGCGGGGGGTGTATATTGTAGCGTCCCGGAAGAGTTAGTGCTGCAAGGGGTTCTGGGTATTTGTTCTGTTGTGTTTATGTTGTGTTACGGTGCGGATGTTCTCCCGAAATGTGTTTGTCATTCTTGTTTGGTGTGGGTTCACAGTGTGACGCACATTTGTAACAGTGTTAAAGTTGTTTATACGGCCACCCTCAGTGTGACCTGTATGGCTGTTGACCAAGTATGCTTGCATTCACTTGTGTTTGTGAAAAGCCGTAGATATTATGTGATTGGGCCGGCAGTGCCTTAAAGGCACGCCCCCAATATTGTTGTCTGGGTGGAGATCGGGAGAAATTCGGGAGAATGGTTGCCCCGGGAGATTTTCAGGAGGGGCACTGAAATTCGGGAGTCTCCCGGGAAAATCGGGAGGGTTGGCAAGTATGACTGGGAGACGCGACTGCTCTGTACTTCTCCCTACGTCCGTGTACCACTCCGTACAGCGGCGTTTTAAAAAGTCATACATTTTACTTTTTGAAACCGATACCGATAATTTCCGATATTACATTTTAAAACATTTATCGGCCGATATTATCGGACATCTCTACAAATTATACATTACATGACCTTCACAGTACAAACAAGTCCAATAATGGACTAATAATTTCCATCCAATGTTTATTAAAATGACAAACTCCCGGCATGATGGACCGATGCACCACTGTCCTCTTGGGGGCGACACAGAGCCGTATATACAACCTAATGTAAGGGCTAATGTAAGATCAAGCGTGTAGCTTTCATTTTTAAGGAAACATATTTAATTTTTTCCATTTTATAATTAGCCTATTGAGTCAGACTACTGAGAAATATTATGAACATTTCCAAGCATTTACACGCACTTCACCCAAAATTTAAGCATTGTTCAAACCTTGAAAACACAACATTAGAATCCAAGCATTGTCAAGGTTTTTAAGCACCCATACGAACCCTGAACTTGAGACGTCCACCGTTCAAAACCTGGGGCACTTACACACTTTTCACTGTCAAACACAAAGCAGAGGTGTTTGTTTGACTCCGAGTCCTTGCAGATGAATGTGAATATCCTTTTGTCCGTTTTGTCATCTGCACAGAAGGATATTCTGTGTAACTGACAGTTATGCTGCACATCCTGAAAACCAAACCCACAATATCGTGATTAATTAACGGGATAGAGGCGTTGCATGACTACTTGCACAGAGTAATTGACTTTTCCAAACAACACACCAACCGTGTAATGTCAATAATGGATTCAAAGTTGATTACACAGGACTTACCTTTGTTTTGGAATCGAGTATCTTCACACCATATATGGAAATCTGCAGTTCAACTTTTGGGGTTTTCTGTCCCTCTGACTTTTTGATATGTCTCTGAAACTGCAAAAATATCAGTTATTTTATCAGAAATAGACTAATGTCAGCTAAAATAAGACTGTAATAGCGTCTGTAAGGAAGATATAAAACATATAATATAATATAATAATATAACATATCAGTATATATTATATACTGTACATATGATATTTGTAAATATTACATATACTGTATGTTATATTTGATATTGCTACTATGGTATATTTTTAGTTTACTTTATACCTTTTTGTTTTTGCCCTTTTTTTGTGCCCTTTTGTGCGTTATCCTTTCCATCCTTATCCTTTCCATCCTTTGTAACTGAGCTAGTGTGTGGAACAATTTCCCTTGTGGATCAATAAAGTTTGTCTAAGTCTAAGTCTAAGATACTCCGGTTTCTCAGGAAGGCAGTATGAAATTTTAATTGTATTGTTGGAAACAACGTATTTCAACACTTTTAATTCTGAAAACCTCAAATCAGTTCAGCCAAACTATCTATCGCAGAAACAAAAAATAAACGAACATATTTTCTGGACTATAGAGCGCACCCAGTAATTTTTAGAAGAAAAAAGTATTTTTCCATATATACAACCGCGGATATATACGTTGCGAAATGAGATATTTACACAGAAAAATGTTGTAAATGTTCATTTGCATACCTTAATTGTTTCCAAACACGGCAGTAAAACGGCTGAACAAACAAAACAGAAGTCACCGGAAGCTAGCTCTCCAATCAGCTAAACATACATAATAAATCCACGGTGACATTTTGGTGAGTTTACGGCGGAATTTGTGAAATTTCATTGTAAGTTAGTAATACTAACTCAGACACTTGCAAACGTGTTAGCTAACGCTCACGATTCTAGCTTGATTAAATATAAATATGCATGAAAACACTACTATCGAACTGTGACGTTAGTAGGTGTAAATTGTTTTGGTATATTGTAAAATCTACAAACGTGATGGATAAAGAAACCACACCAGTAGAAACGCTACGGACGACTAGAAGACAAAACGGCACTTATACTTCTGGTTCAAGGCACGAAAAAGAAGGAAATACTGTATACTTTCAAACCGCAGCACCTGCAGTGAGGGAACTCGCCCGAAAGATGTCGTCATAGCACAAACAAAAACACGCCTTTTCAGTCCCTCTGTCTGTGTTACTACTATGTAAGTTTGTTCGATCCAAAACGTTATGGCCGTTAGCGAAGAAAAAATTGTAGATTAGCCACACCTTTGTTTAAGCCGCAGGGTTTATAGCTTGGGAAAAAAGTAGCGGCTTATAGCTTATAGGTAGTTCCAGTTCTAGTCATCATTACAATACTACATGAAAACAACCTGTTTTAAGCTTGACCATTGTGTCTTTTCTGGCTTAAAATTGTTACAATGTTGGATACTTGTTAAACAATACCGACGTATCAAATAGGGATGATTAACATTTTTGGCCTCCAATCCCGAACCAGTTTTTTGTCATCCGATCCAATCGTATTTCGAGTCCCGATTTGATAGATCTGATGGATCATAGAATTGAAAATGTTTTATCGCGAGTAACTAAAGTAAACGCAATAACCCACTTTTGTAAAATGTGACTTATTACATTAAGAATTTGCTAGTATTGTCGTAAATAAGATGATATATTAAAATTGTGGTACGCTACATAATGTTTTAAACAAAATAAAGTGGCTAATGCAAAGTAAGTAAACAAAAGCAAAAAGGCTAAAATTTGGGAGTTTGCCCTTCAAAGTTTTCTGTATTGAGAGGCTTACTCCCTAAACTTGTAAACAATAACAAAAACCAAAATATGATTTTGTAATAACAAGAACAAGAACAACAACAAAAAAAGATCGCAAAAACTTCTCTGTCGTCCAATTTCTCGTTGCTTTTCTTTGAGTTATTTCTCTTTATCCGTATTCCGCTGTCCCCGCCTCCCCCCCATGCACACACAGGCTACATCACCAATAGGCGTACCGCTCTCATGTACGCTCTATTGGAGCAGACTTGCACTTATTTTACTCATTTGGCGAAATAATTGAAGCAACAAAATACAAATCGATGCTAATTTCTATCGATTTAAATGTCAAATCATAGCGGCCCTAACTGGGACACAGCTCATCAGCCGATCAACGATTAGTTAAAATAGGCAAATATCGGCCCTGGTCCAATCCCATGATCCTGATCGGGACATCTCTAGCGTCAAATTATAAGGTTCATACATTTTGTCGTGAACTTGCATGCAGTTTTGGATGGGGTTTTGCTGTTTGGCTACGTCTTGATATCACCACAAGGTAAACAGACTTATTTAGACATTAGGTCAAAACTAGTGTTGTCCCCATACCAATATTTTGGTAAGGGTACCGGTACCGAAATGTATTTCGATAGCTTTCGATACTTTTCTAAATAAAGGGCACCACAAAAAATGGCCTTATTGGCTTTATTTTAACTAAAAATCTCACGGTACATTAAACATATGTTTCTTATTGCAATTTTGTCCTTAAATAAAATAGTGAATATACAAGACAACTTGTCTTTTATTAGTAAGTAAATAAACAAAGGTTCCTAATTAGTCTGCTGACATATGCAGTAACATATTGTGTCATTTATCATTCTATTATTTTGTCAAAATTATTAAGGACAAGTGGTAGAAAATGAATTATTAATCTACTTGTTCATTTACTGTTAATATCTGCTTACTTTCTCTTTTAACATGTTCTATCTACACTTCTATTCAAATGTAATAATCACTTATTCGTCTGTTGTTTGGATGCTTTACATTAATTTTGGATGATACCACAAATTTGGGTATCAATCCGATACCAAGTAGTTACAGGATCATACATTAGTCATATTCAAAGTCATCATGTGTCCTGGGACATATTTCCTGAGTTTATAATATAAATAAAAAATAAAAAAATAAAAAAGATTTTGTAATGCTAAAAAATATCGATGTAATCATAGTAGTTTCGGCAAGACACGCTCCTTGACTTGGTATCATTACAGTGGATGTTGGGTGTACATCCACCAATGGTGTTTGTTTACATTGTGACGCTGCTGATCTACGGTGTGTAGTGGGGTTGAGGCGGTATAGTACCGAATAGGATTCATTGGGTTGAGTTTTTCCTTGCCCTGATGTGGGATCAGAACCGAGGATGTCGTTGTGGCTTGTGCAGCCCTTTGAGACACTCGTGATTTAGGGCTATATAAATAAACATTGATTGATTTATTCATTGGTATCGCGGTTCTATACTAATCGTATATCGTACAACCCTCGTCAAAACTGTAAGAAAACACAAAAAAGGTAGGATAAAGAATTATTTCCATCTACTTGTGCAATGTGCATATTAACTGCGACATGCAGTTACATAAATTCTGCTAAAATCAGCTTTTATTGCACAGTGTGCAAGTGTACCTGATGTGGTAACCGGGTGAATCTATGTAATGTTTATGAAGTTTATTTTAAACTATGTCTGGAAAAAAATAGCAATGACTGTAAAATATATATTCAAACAGTGTACATTTTCAAAAAGATAAACTATGATACTTTTGGAGAGGGTGGGGCATGGTTTAATTTGCAATCTTAGTACGCCTCCGGAATCGAACAAAAAAAAAAAAAAAAAACGGGTTATAAAAGCGACTGTGGAGGAAAATGTCCACCAGTGCATCCATCCTAATGATGAGAATCAGGTGTCCTAATCACTTGGCCCGGTGTATAAAATCAAGCACTTAGGCATGGAGACTGTTTCTAGAAACATTTGTGAAAGAATGGGCCGCTCTCAGTGATTTCCAGCGTGGAACTGTCATAGGATGCCACCTGTGCAACAAATCCAGTCATGAAATTTCCTCGCTCCTAAATATTCTAAAGTCAACTGTGGGCTTTATTATAAGAAAATGGAAGAGTTTGGGAACAACAGCAACTCAGCCACTAAGTGGTAGGCCACATAAACTGACAGAGAGGGGTCAGCGGATGCTGAAGCGCATAGTGCAAAGACTTTCTGCACCGTCAGTTGCTACAGAGCTCCAAACTTCATGTGACCTTCCAATTAGCCCACGTACAGTACGCAGAGAGCTTCATGGAATGGGTTTCCATGGCCGAGCAGCTGCATCTAAGGCATACATCACCAAGTCCAATGCAAAGCCTTGGATGCAGTGGTGTGACGTCGCCACTGGACTCTAGAGCATCTGGAAATCTGATGGACAAGTCTGGGTTTGGAGGTTGCCATGAGAACGGTACATTTCGGACTGCATTGTGTCGAGTGTGAAATTTGGTGGAGGAGGAATTATGTCGTGGGGTTGTTTTTCAAGAGTTGGGCTTGGCCCCTTAGTTCCAGTGAAAGGAACTTTGAATGCTCCAGGATACCAAAACATTTTGGACAATTCCATGGGATGGCACTTCAAGTTCATATGTGAGTCAAGGCAGGTGGCCCAATACTTTTGGCAATATAGTGTATCTAATACATATTACTTGGACCACAAAGAGGTGTTTTAATGTAGATTCAAATCATTAAAGGTCTCCTTTAAGATAAATAATTACTGTCGGGGCACAAAATAAATATTGAATTGATCGGGCTCTGAGGAAGTATTATGTCACAGCAATAAATTCAAAAACACTGATGAATAGTTCCCGATAACCGATTAAAAAAAAAGCACTCCAATGTGGGGAGATTACCCATACTGTGCTGTAGGTGGGTTAGGGTGAACAAACCAAGTGCTCCTTTTCTCCTACTTGGCGTGACAGGTGCCCAAGTTGGTCCACCAATAACGTTACCTATGAGGCTATGTACACAATGGTGCTTTTTAATATCATGACCGACTGCATAACATGAATAAAAAAAACTCCAAAAGGACCTTGCCAGGAGCTGAAGGGCTCATATTTATCATAGCTACCATTTGCTCCGAGGTTTCAATCTAATCTCTTGCACTACACACACACTTAGACTCCTCCAGGCAAGCGTCTGGACTCGAAACTGTACCTTTAGCTTTCTCACCGCGTCCTTTACGACCTCTGTTCCCTTTGGGGCTTCCACCTCTGTGTTACCAAGGAGCTAGAAGAGAGAGAGGAAAAAGAACATCAATTATAGGAACATTTCGTATACTTTAAGACAGTGTTTCTAAACCATAGGGCCATTGTTGGGCTGCGAGCGCCCCCTAGAGGGCCAGCAAAAATATTAGATGTTTCTCAGCTGTGGTCTGTATGGGTCGCAGCGGTACTCGGTTGTAATACACTTTTTCCACCACTTGTGGCAGTAATGACAAGATCAAACAAATACAAAAAGTCTGGCGCTAAAGTCATAGAAAGGTTTCTTAAGCGCAAAAAAATATGACTAAAGTGGTGAAGCTTTATTTTCATTTGCACTTGAATTTTATTGACAGTTTAAAAAAACATTACGTTTATTTACTTAACACTACATAACTTTATGTACATTTATTTTTCGTTATAATTTTTTTGAGTTCCTTTGTTTAGTACTTATTTTTATTAGCCTGACCTAAGCCTCGGGTTTGTGTGGTAAAAAAAAATATTTGTGAGTAACACATGGTTTCATATCATTTGACAAGAATGTAAAATGTAAGTAGGTTGGATATACGATTAAAATAAATCGTAAGTTTACTAATTCGGTGTCAATATTTGAGTGGGCCGCAAGCCCCTTTGTAGTGGAAAACTTGGGCCTTAAGAACCCCTGCTGTAAGACATTTTTGATTGTTTTCTATATGAGTATGACAAAAAACTTTGTACCATATTTTCCAGACTATAAGACGCTCCTTTTTTCAAACGCTTTGAACCCTGCGGTTTATAAAAGAGTTTGTCTAATTTATTGATTGTTTTTCGCTAACGACCATAATGTTTTGTATTCAACACATAGTTGAATACAAAACACACATACAGAGACACAGAAATTGTGTGTTATTGTTTGTGCTATGGCGCCATCTTTTGGGCGAGTTCGCTCACTGCAGGTTGAAAATGTACTTCCGGAAGTGTTGTAAAACGTACACACGACCATAGCGTTTTTTCCCGAAAAAGATTCTTCATTCATCACTCCAAGCAACGTTTGTACGTTTTACAATATAACTAAAACAATTATTATGTACTAAAGTGTCCCGTGTGTGATGTCTGTAGGAGTGTTTTCATGCATACTTGAACATGCTATTGAAATGTAATCAAGCTAACGTCGTTAGCATTAACAAATATGCTAACACATATACGAGTGTTTGTGTTAGTATTAAAGTTAAAAAAGTTAATGTACCATTGATTGTCACACACACACTAGGTGTGGCGAAATTATTCTCTGCATTTGACCCATCACCCTTGATCACCCCCTGGGAGGTGAGGGGAGCAGTGAGCAGCAGCGGTGGCCGCGCCCGGGAATCATTTTTTGTGATTTAACCCCAATTTTAACCCTTTATGCTGAGTGTCAAGCAGGGAGGTAATGGGTCCCATTTTTATAGTCTTTGGTATGACTCGGCCGGGGTTTGAACTCGCAACCTACTGATCTCAGGGATTAATTTACAATGGCATTCCGTTTGTATTGTTTCAGTTTTGTAAAATCACAAGTAACGTCACCGTGGAGTTATTGACTCTGTTTAGCGCACGGGTCCCCAAACTTTTTGGGCAATATAATTTGCCTGAGCGGCTAGGAGACACCGAGAGTAACAAACAGTCCAAAATGGATTAGAAAGGACAGATTAAAAAAAAAAAAAGATTAAAAAAATATATAAATTAGAAAATGGATTAGAAAGGACAGATTTAAAACAATAATGATTTCTAAAAAATGTATTAAAAAAAAAAGCGTATCGGCAAGGCATGGCAAAATGCAGATGCAGATCCAGTTTTAAAAAACTCCGGTCCGTGTTTTCCAACGCACCGATTTAAATAGTATATGGCTGCTGGCATTACACGACAGGCTCTTCTCACTCTTTCCTGTGTCTGTGCTTCTCACAGACAGCAAGCGCACTTTCTTACACACGTCACATACTGTCACGTCATACGTCACATACGTATACGCCCTCTCCCAGCAGAGAGCGAGGTAGCAGCATGGCTAACGTTAGCTGTGATGCTAGCGCAGCCGCTAAGGTGCGCACCTGCTCAAGCGTCCTCTGCGCACGGCAAATCTATGCCACGCACAAAATCAAATAAAAAAAATGTCGACACGCGGACACGACAGAGAAAACAGTTTTCGTCATCATTGTTCAAATATTGTAACGTCTGTCGAGACACTTATCTCCATTCGGTGCCACACGCCCACACCATCAAAATGCCGAGGCAAACATTTCCACATCAACACCGTATGAAAAAAATAGTGATTTTTTTCGGATTGTCATTTCCCTCTCTGCATGAAAGTTTAAAAGTAGCATATATTAATGCAGTATGAAGAAGAATGTTTTAATGTAGACACATAGAATCATCATACTGCTGTGATTATATGCATCAAGTGTTCATTCAAGGCTAAGGCAAAATATCGAGATATATATCGTGTATCGCAATATGGCCTTGAAATATCGCAATATTAAAAAAAGGCCATATCGCCCAGCCCTAGTTCAATGATGCCATTTCTGTTTGTCATGTATAATTTTGTCTATTTTGTGTTTATCCTTGAATAAACAGGTCAGTTTCTTGTTACCCACCATTGTGTATTATTCAAACTCCCCTAATTCAGCTGGCTAGTTGTTATCAAGAGTACTAAAACCCTTTTCAACATGATTCTGACAACTAAGTAGGCTAAATAACTTTAAACTTTAATACATGCTCGGATAGGCCGGTATCGGATCGGAAGTGCAAAAACAATATCGGTATCGGATTGGAAGTGCAAAAACCTGGATCGGGACATCCCTAATATATATATATATATATATATATATATATATATATATATATATTTATTTTATTTTAATTGTTTAATTTAAATCTTTTTTAACTTGGTACTATTCACGGGACAGATTTTGGACGCTGGTGGGTCGTACCTGGACTGCGGGGCGTTGTTTGGGAACCCCTGGTTTAGCTGATTGGAGAGCTAGCTTCTGCAGCTAATGGGTCTGTGACGATGACTTCTGTTTTGTTTGATAAGCCGTTTTACTGCCATGTGACAGGCACCGTTTGGAAACAATTAAGGTATGTAAATAAACATTGACAAAATCCTTCATACTGGTATTTATATGTGACTTATAGTCCGGTGCGGCTAATATATGTAAACATATTAATTTCTCCTAAAATTTGGTGATATCGGTAATATCGAATAATGCATACATTATAAATTTTGATTAATTTGGATTGGCTGCCCGCGCTGATACGAATGTGACCCGATGTTTGGTGAGGCAGCCACATTTCTCTCAGTCCACCCCGGGGGCAGCCGTGGCTCCGGATGTAATCTACCAGTGAATGAATAATAGGGCTCATTAAAAAGCGCTTTGGGTATCTGAAATATGAAAATGTGCCATATAAATGCAATCCATTAATATTATTAATTTGCTAAGGTGCACTCATGGATGGTTTGTCAATGAATATGTAATAACAAAAAATCATAGCAATTCTTCCATTCCCCAACAGATGGAAGCATTAACCCTTGTGCACTTGTTCTGTAATTTCACTCAGGCAGGAGCAGAAAACCACTTGAGCACATCAGTGAGCTTAATAGGGAGGCTCTTCCAATATCAGACATCATAAACACAGACGTTAGCTCCTTAAAGGTCGGGGGGAAAGCAAAATGTATCCGACTGTAACACGACAGCTCCAACAGGCATTGATTTTCCTGGTCTCCGGTACAAATCTGCGTGGATCGATTCACGGTTTGCAGCTTGGCTTACAAACTAATGATCCTGCAGCATGAAGCGATAGTCCAGCATGGATTTATGTCTCCCCCACCTTACTTTGTCAAATATAACACACCTTATCAGAACTCACTGAATGGACCAATTGATTTATTTTATTTTATTCCCACAGTCATTTTGTTACCCACCCTGCATCTGTTGTCCAGTGCCTTAGAATAAAGATCATCATTTTTCTGAAGTCTAACTGCAATAAAACAAGAAAAGTAATCAAGACAAGTCCTAAAATATCCACCTATGGACATCAGCCATTCTGTAAACAGACTATAGGATCATGTGGACGCCACATTAAACAACAACATGATGACTGTAGTGCTGTAATGATACCTATATTACATATACTGTAATATTGTACATGGTAATTGGGATTTATTATATATTATATACAAATTAAAATACAATATATCAGTATATATCATATACTGTATATATAATATGTAAATATTACATACATATTATATTTTACATTGCTACTATGGTACATATTTAGTCTACTTTATCCTCTTAAGGCCCAAGCTGTTTGTTTACATGCTTTTTTTTTTTTTTTTCTCTTTGCTATTTGGGCTTATTGGACCGTAATTAGAATAAAAACTAAGAATCATCTTTTGATATGATGTACTTAGTCCATAAGTACACAAACGTGTACTTCATGTTTAGTGACATGCTAATTCTTATTTTTACACTTTTTTTCTCCTCCAAATTCCATTGTATGTTATACTCTTCTGACACCACCAGATGGCAGTATAAGTGTCCACATAAGCGGCCACAAGACCCCAATTCAGTAGTGTACACCCATACATCCATCCATTTTCTACCGCTTGTGCCTTTTGGGGATACAATTTTGGAAATAATAGCTTAAAGGTGATGTCCACGCATGTGGCCACTAAGCCTTTAGACCAGTGGTTCTTAACCTTGTTGGAGGTACCGAATCCCACCAGTTTCATATGCGCATTCACCGAACCCTTCTTTAGTGAAAAATAAAATGTTATTTTTTTTCAAATTCAAGACAAAGTTATGTTTTTTTTACTGGTGCACAAAATGAACCGTGCATTAACCACAACAAATTACAAACCTGCAAATCAGATGGAAAATTAGAGGGAACGTTGTTTGGGGGTATCCATGATACGTCGATAGGGAGAAGTTTTTATTTACACGATGAGTCGGGTGTGTCTTCGCTGAACTCCTGAGGCCGACTCACCGAACCCCTAGGGTTCAATCGAACCCAGGTTAAGAACCACTGCTTTAGAGGTTTTAAACCTGCCTTATCCTTTCCATCCTTACCCTTTCCATCCCTTGTAACTGAGCTACTGTGGGGAACGATTTTCCTTGTGGATCAATAAAGTTTGTCTAAGTCCAAGTCTATATTTTGTTGTATCGGGACAGGTGTTTCAATACTTTTCGAAATAAAGGGGACCACAAAAAATATTTTATTATTGTCTAGTAATATTTTGTCAAAATTAAGAGGGACAAGCGGTAGAAAAAGTATTAATCTACTAGCTCATTTACTCATTTAATTTCTGTTTTACCATGTTCTATCTACACTTCTGTTAAAATGTAATAAACACTTATGTATTCTGTTGTTTGGATGCTTTATCTAAGTTTTTGGCGATACTACCGTATTTTTCGGACTATAAGTCGCAGTTTTTTTCATAGTTTATGAAAGTTGCATCATGTTTTTTTCCTTCTTTATTATGCATTTTCGGCAGGTGCGACTAATACTCCGGTGCGACTTATACTCCGAAAAATACGGTACACATTTGGGTATCGATCCAATACCAAGTAGTTACAGGGTCACACATTGGTCATATTCAAGGTTCTCCTGTGCCCACGGTCGTATATTCTGAGTTCATAAACAATAACAAAAATGACAAAAAAATGTGTGATTTAAAAAATACATATATTTATGTAACCATTAGGGATGTATGTCATTAGGATTTTATCAATACGATACCACTATAGATATCGGTATTTAGCGGTACTCTTATTCGTACTTTATGTAACGACGTGCGCACATTTTCAGGACTTATGCAGATCCCAAATACACATCAGCAGGTACCAGAAGGTAAGAAAAGTTGGTTTTGCATAATATGTGAAACAAAATGCCAGATAATATGTCTTACCTTATACACACACCATAGTAATACTCGTATCTCTGACTACGGTAGCCGTAATGGGCCGACAATCCATCAAGCGGTGCGGCTTCAAAGTCGTACTATGGCACTGCCATATTTATTATTGAAGTCACAAAGTGCATTATTTTTTTTAACATGCCTCAAAACAGCACCTTGGAGTTTGGGACATGCTCTCCCTGAGAGAGCATGAGGAGGTTGAGGTGGGCGGGGTTGGGCGGGGCGGGGTTTAGCCGGGGGGGTTTAGGGGGTAGCGGGTTGGGTGTATTGTAGCGTTCCGGAAGAGTTAGTGCTGCAAGGGGTTCTGGGTATTTGTTCTGTTGTGTTTATGTTGTGTTACGGTGCGGATGTTCTCCCGAAATGTGTTTGTCATTCTTGTTTGGTGTGGGTTCACAGTGTGGCGCATATTTGTAACAGTGTTAAAGTTGTTTATACGGCCACCCTCAGTGTGACCTGTATGGCTGTTGACCAAATATGCCTTGCATTCACTTGTGTGTGTGAAAAGCCGTACATATTATGTGATTGGGCTGGCACGCAAAGGCAGTGCCTCTAAGGTTTATTGGCGCTCTGTACTTCTCCCTACGTCCGTTTTAAAAAGTCATACATTTTACTTTTTGAAACCGATACCGATAATTTTGAAACCGATAATTTACGATATTACATTTTAAAGCATTTATCGGCCGATAATATCGGCAGTGCAATATTATCGGACATCCCTAATTTAAAGTGTTGGTGTTGTTTACCTGCGTCATATTGCAGTCTGCATTTATCTCTTATGTGTGACTGCCATCTACTGGTCACACTTATCATTTCACCATGTACCAAATAAAATTGTTTCGAGGTCGGTAAGCACAACCAGAATTATTCCGTACATTAGGCGCACCGGGTTATGAGGCGCACTGTCGATTTTTGAGAAAATTAAAGGATTTTAAGTGCGCCTTATTATCCGAAAAATACGGTATATTAGCACAAGAGGTTGAACACCTCCAACATGAAGTACTATAACATCTCAGAGCAGGGAAGTCTTGCATCAAAACATGTGTTTTTAAGTCTTAAAGACTGTGTTTCCACTCATTACAATTACACTCAGCTGAAACTAATATTTGTATACAGTATGGCATGCATGGGCAGAGCATATGATTTACCAAATGTATCATATAAATCAATGCAATCAGTTAGCATGTCATGCGGGTGTGTAGGTTGTAACAATAGGAATTATTTGTTTTTATGTTGCACACGGACGTATTTGATTGATGGACCAGAAGCCATATGGAGTGTTGACAGCTACCGATGTACAAAACCTAAAACCAGTGAAGTTGGCACGTTGTGTAAATGGTAAATAAAAACAGAATACAATGATTTGCAAATCCTTTTCAACCTATATTCAATTAAATAGACTGCAAAGACAATATATTTAATGTTCAAACTGGAAAACGTTATTTTTTTGCAAATATTTGCTCATTTGGAATTTGATGCCTGCAACATGTTTCAAAAAAGCTGGCACTAGTGGCAAAAAAGACTGAGAAAGTTGAGGAATGCTCATCAAACACTTATTTTGAACATCCCACGGGTGGAAAAAGTTAATTGGGAACAGGTGGGTGCCATGATTGGGTATAAAAGCAGCTTCCATGAAATGCTCAGTCATTCACAAACAAGGGCGGGGCGGAGGGTCACCGCTTTGTGAACAAATGCGTGAGCAAATTGTCGGACAGTTTAAGAACAACATTTCTCAACGAGCTATTGCAAGGAATTTAGGGATATCACCATCTACGGTCCGTAATATCATCAAAAGGTTCAGAGAATCTGGAGAAATCACTGCAAGGCCAAAAACCAATATTGAATCCCTGTGACCTTCGATCCCTCAGGCGGTACTGCATCAAAAAGCGACATCAGTGTGTAAATGATATCACCACATGGGCTCAGGAACACTCCAGAAAACCACTGTCAGTAACTACAGTTCGTCGCTACATCTGTAAGTGCAAGTTAAAACTCTACTATGCAAAGCGAAAGCCATTTATCAACAACACCCAGAAACGCCGCCGGCTTCGCTGGGCCCGAGCTCATCTAAGATGGACTGATGCAAAGTGTAAAAGTGTTCTGTGGTCTGACGAGTCCACATTTCAAATTGTTTTTGGAAACTGTGGATGTCGTGTCCTTAGGACCAAAGAGGAAAAGAAACATCCGGATTGTTCTAGGCGCAAAGTTCAAAAGCCAGCATCTGTGATGGTATGGGGGTGTATTAGTGCCCAAGGCATGGGTAACTTACACATCTGTGAAAGCACCATTAATGCTGACAGGTACATACAGGTTTTGGAGCAACGTTATCATGGACGCCCCTGCTTATTTCAGCAAGACAATGCCGAGCCACAACATTTCATATTAAAATACTCCACAATGACGGGACAAATATTATGTACACTAATTTAGTGGGACGTACCTTGACATTGTAGGCTATGTAATGCTTGGCCAGGGCCTCAGGGGTGTGCATCCATGATTTGTCTGAGGACACAATAAAAAAAACAAAATAAATAAATACATAAAAAACACTTCCGACACATCGGCCAGGGTCTAATTCAAGAAGATATAACAGGTGTGTGGGTATGGAATACAGAATCAAGGTGCAGAAATGAAACCAGTTTAGAAGTGACTTTTAACAATTGATACAGTTGCACGTGTGTAGTTATTAGCCAGTCAATATTCTATTTGACATATTGAACATTATGATTTGTGTTATGTTCTTTTATTGAGGTTGCAGAGCAAGGAATGCAAAGTGCAGGTAAACGCCCTTTTTATTCGGGGGAGACAAAAAAAACAAGGCAAGGCAAAATAAATCTAGTGCAGCAATGAAGTGCACAGAAGACAAGGACAATAATTCAGGTGGAACTAAATAGGTTACAACTGGGGTGTCTAAACTTTTTCCAGCAAGAGCCGCGTGATATAGAAATTGAAGGACGCAGGGGCCACTTTGATACATTTTGTACATTAACAATACTAAAAACAATACAATGAACTAAACTACTTCTTTGTTTTCTATGTAATTGTGCCTTAAATTAAGCATTTTCAAGCATACACATGGCTAAATTAACTAAAATTACTACTTTTCCTCTCGTCTTCTATTTTTTTGTACAGCACTTTGTGTTTGTCACTTGCCTGTGTATTAAAAGTTAAAAGTGCTATATAAATACAATTTGATTTGATTTGATTAGCCAATTTTGCAGTCGGCGCCTCAGACTCATATAACTTGGTACTTGATACATGCTCTTAGCATAGCAACATTAGCATGCTAGCTTTTTTTTTTAAGCTAATTTCGGCATATATAACTTGGTACTTGATTAAGGCTGAAACGACGCGTCGACGTAGTCGACGTCATCGGTTACGTAAATACGTCGACGCCGTTTTTGTGCGTCGGCGCGTCGCATATTTACGACACACTACTGTCATGGCGGAGCGCAAAGCAGACGATGCGAGCGAGGGGAAAAAAGCACGCCAAAAGTCGTCAAAAGTGTCGGAGTATTTCAATAAACGGCCTAATAATGTTGTTGTATGCACACTGTGTCGAGCGGAAATGGCCTATCATAGCAGCACAACGGCTATGAACGAACATTTGAAAAGAAAACCCCCGACAGCGTTCTTGCCATCACCATCAACAAGTCAATCGTCCGCGTGCGTATACGTTGTCATTATTACACAAAAACATGAATGTGTCATTTGTATCTGCGTTGTAAATTCATAAACTAAAGCACCGTTTGCTCTGAGAGGCGCGTTTGGCGTGCCTGTTCAGTGTTTACAAAGACGCACTCCTCTTTAACGCTGTGGAGAGGCGGCGGCGGCGAGCGAGCGGCGAGGCGGGGCGCGCCGGGAGCGACGCCGCAAGAGACAGGGGACGACGAGCGAGCGAGGAAGAGGAGCTGAAAAGCGAGGAAAGAAAGAGAAAAGAGTTGGAAGAGAAAAGACTTTGTGTAAAATTAAAAGATTGTAAACCTGGCAAAGCCGTCTGGCGTTCAGTCTGTCGGTCCTGAAAGAACCCCACGGCACAAGACGTGTCACAAACGCTAACGTTAATTAGTTGTGCAAATACCTTTTACAATATTAACAGTTACATATACTATGTACAAAACAACAATTAACTTTCACTTTAATCATACTATCATTGTTGTGTTATTAAGCAAAATAAGCAATACTTTTACTTTTGTTGAAATGTTTACACTGTACATTTTTTTGTATTGGATGTTTAGCTTTATTTTTGCACATTTTAGCAAATAAGCAATACTTTTACTTTTGTTGAAATGTTTACACTTGTTACAGAATATTTCTGTTTTGCACTTTTTTGTATTGGATGTTTATCTTTATTTTTGCACATTTTAAAGCAAAATAAGCAATACTTTTACTTTTTAAATGCTTATACTATTCCAGAATATTAAGATTTGCACTGGATGTTTACTTTTATATTTGCACATTAAAAAGCAAATAAGCTACTTTTAATTTTGTTAAATGTTAAAAGTTTTAAATGTTTACATTGTTACAGAATATTTTGTCATGTTGTTGTCAATGTTGACTGAGTGGCCATACTTTTGTTTTTGTAAATAAAAGCCATGCCTTTTGAAAAAACTGGCCTACATTTATTTTTTCCTCTTTATTTTAAATAAAAAAAATAATCGGTAAAAGGAAAAATAATCTATAGATTAATCGAAAAAAATAATCTATAGATTAACCGATTAATCGGAAAAATAATCTATAGATTAATCGATAGAAAAATAATCGTTAGCTGCAGCCCTATACTTGATACATGCCAAGTGTTAGCATGCTAAATTTTTTAGCCAATTTTACAGCCGCACACCTCAGAGTCATATAACTTGGTACTTAATACATGCTGTTAGCATAGCAACATTAGCATGCTAGCTTTTTTTTTTTTAAGCTAATTTTGGCATATATAACTTGGTACTTGATACATGCCAACTGTTAGCATGCTAACTTTTCTAGCCAATTTTACAGCCGCACACCTCAGAGTCATACAACTTGGTACTTGATACATGCTGTTAGCATAGCAACATTAGCGTGCTACCTTTTTTTTAAATTTTTTTTTAGCTAATTTTGGCATATATAACTTGGTACTTGATACATGCTAACTGTTAGCATGCTAACTTTGCTGTGCTAACTTTTTTAGCCAATTTTTGCAGCCAAATGTCTCATGCTTGTAAGATGTTGTACTTGGCACACGTGAACTGTTAGGAAGGAAGGAAAGAAGGAAGGATATCTTTGCCATTGCACAAAAACAACACAATTTCCTTTTCAGCACAAACCTGTTCAAACATTAGCACAAATGCTAACTTTTTGAGCCAATTTTACAGCCAGAGTCGTACAACTTGGTACTTGACACATGCTGTTAGCATAGCAACATTAGCTTGTTATCTTTTTTTTTTAGCCAATTTTGGCATATATAACTTGATACATGCTAACTGTTAGCATGCTAACTTTGCTGTGCTAACTTTTTTAACCAATTTTGTAGTCAAATGTCTCAGACTTATAAAATGTTATACTTGGCACATGTGAACTGTTAGGAAGGAAGGAAGGAAGAAACAACACAATTTCATTTTCAGCACAAACCTGTGATTACAGAACAGGAAAGCCCGTTATGGCGTATACAATTTAGCATGTCATGCTAACCTTTTTAGCCAATTTTACAGCCGAACACCTCAGAGTCATATAACTTAGTACTTGATACGTGTTTTTTAGCATAGCAACATTAGCATGCTACCTTTTTTTGTTGCCAATTTTGGCATATATAACTTGGTACTTGATACATGCTAACTGTTACCATGCTAAATTTTTTCGCCAATTTTGCAGCCAAATGTCTCACGCTTGTAAAACATTGTACTTGGCACATGTGAACTGTTAGGAAGGAAGGAAAGAAGGAAGGATCTTCTTTGCCATTGCACAAAAACAACACAATTTCCTTTTTAGCACAAACCTGTTCAAACATTAGCACGCATGCTAACTTTTTGAGCCAATTTTACAGCCGCACACTTCAGAGTCGTACAACTTGGTACTTGATACATGCTGTTAGCATAGCAACATTAGCTTGTTATCTTTTTTTTTAGCCAATTTTGGCATATATAACTTGATACATGCTAACTGTGAGCATGCTAACTTTGCTGTGCTAACTTTTTTAACCAATTTTGTAGTCAAATGTCTCAGACTTATAAAATGTTGTACTTGGCACATGTGAACTGTTAGGAAGGAAAGAAGGAAGGAAGAAACAACACAATTTCAATTTCAGCACAAACCTGTGATTACAGAACAGGAAAGCCCGTTATGGCGTATACAATTTAGCATGTCATGCTAACTTTTTTAGCCAATTTTACAGCCGAACACCTCAGAGTCATATAACTTAGTACTTGATACGTGTTTTTTAGCATAGCAACATTAGCATGCTACCTTTTTTTGTTGCCAATTTTGGCATATATAACTTGGTACTTGATACATGCTAACTGTTACCATGCTAAATTTTTCGCCAAATGTCTCACATTTGTAAAACATTGTACTTGGCACAAGTGAACTGTTAGGAAGGAAGGAAGTATTTTTATTGTCATTGCACAAAAACAACACCATTTCCTTTTCAGCACAAACCTGTTCAAACGTTAGCACGAATGCTAACTTTTTGAGCCAATTTTACAGCCACACACTTCAGAGTCGTACAACTTGATACTTCATACATGCTGTAAGCAGAGCAACATTAGCATACTACCTTTTTTTTTTTTTTAGCTAATTTTGGCATATATAACTTGGTGCTTGATACATGCTAACTGTTAGCATGCTAAATTTGCTTTTTTAATCAATTTTGCAGCCTAATGTCTCATACTTATAAAACATTGTACTTGGCACGTGTGAACTGTTAGGAAGGAAGGAAAGAAGGAAGGATCTTCATTGTCATTGCACAAAAACAACACAATTTCCTTTTCAGCACAAACCTGTTCAAACATTAGCACAGATGCTAACTTTTTGAGCCAATTGTACAGCCGCAAAGTTCAGAGTCGTACAACTTTGGTACTTGATACATGCTGTTAGCATAGCAACATTAGCATGCTACCTTTTTTCTTTTAGCAAATGTTGGCATATATAACTTGGTACTTGATACATGCTAACTGTTAGCATGCTAACTTTGCTGTGCTAACTTTTTTTAGCCAATTTTGCAGCCAAATGTCACACACTTATAAAACGTTGTACTTGGCACATGTGAACTGTTAGGAATGAGAGAAGGAAGGAAAGAAGAAGGGATCTTTATTGCCATTGCACAAAAACAACACAATTTCCTTTTCAGCACAAACCTGATCAAACATTAGCACGCATGCTAACTTTTTGAGGCAATTTTACAGCCGCACACTTCAGAGTCGTACAACTTTGGTACTTGATACATGCTGTTAGCATAGCAACATTAGCATGGTACCTTTTTTTTGGGCCAATTTTGGCATATATAACTTGGTACTTGATACATGCTAACTGTTTTTTAACAGGACACATTCCCGGCGTTGTTATTACATTAGTATCGCAATAGATTTTGGTACCGGTACCAGTACCAAAATATTGGTATAGGGACAACACTACTGGCCACAGGAATCAACTTAACATGATTGCGTTGGCGTTGTTTACAACGTAATCTTGAAAAATTGCGCGCGTGCGCTTTTGTAGTCCATGCCGACATCGTAGTCGATAAGCTTCATCCTCCGCTGTTGCCATTTCTAATATAAAGTAGTGTAAAGTTCTTACTTGTATCCGTCAGTAAACTTGCCATGAAAGCGCTAAAACATACCGGTGTAGTGAGTTTACATAATTCACCCAAGGAACTTTAGGTATTAGAGAGTTCCGGTCGGACGGTTTTTCACGGGACACATTTCCGGCGTTGTTATTTCGTTAGTATCGCAATACATTTTGGTACCGGTACCAAAATATTGGGATCAGGACAACATTACTGGCCACAGGAAGTAACTTAACATGATTGCGTTGGCGTTGCTTACAGCATAATTATGTTCTACGTGACACCCCTATGGAGCACAGCGAAACGATGAATCACACACCTTGTTCTGACGCTGATTTGGTGGAAAAACAAGGTTAGACATGTTAGCGGGGTTGCATTCATTAGGTCTGACGTGGAAGATAAGCTTACACCGCTATTTCATCGCATGGTTTTCAACTATTTTACGTCTTTACACGACACAGCATGCACACTCACAAATCATTTCAACACCATGCCCCTTTATTCGCATTAATCCGCCAAGCATTGCACAAAGATACGTAATGAACTGAGTGGGAGTTTGGAGGAATGAATTAACAAGTGGCAGGGTGGCGATGTTATCGTTCTCAAGAAGCAGAGGTTTGCATGTCTACATGACTATGACGAAGCGGTGTTATTAGATTGTCCGACCGCAGAAGTCATTGAAGGATGACACAATATTTCCCAACCTAAAAACATTCCCGTGTGGCCATACCCTTAATGGGGCTGTTTGTATGCCTCGAAGTTGCTAACTTTACGATGTATCTTAAGCATTATTGTTGCGATTCCGATGATGCAGAGGACCACAGACAGCTTGCAGGTAAGATGAATATTTAATTTCTGGATTAAGGCAAAAAAACACAGATAACAAAGCGTGCCGCCAAGAGTTGCACGTGAATCAAAAGGCTCACGAATGTAGCATAGAATAGCAACGTAGGTGTTCGAGGAGAGCCAACAAAAACTGTCGCCAACGGCGAACAATGGACCAGCGAGGAACAATTGCATATGAAGCTGTCTGGTCCTGTTTACAATGCACACCAAATCTGAAATTTTTGCCCTTAAGTGACACAGATCTTAATTTTTCTGCCAGTCTAAACGCTCCAAAGTGCTTCAAAATCGGATCTTTTAGCATCAGTTTCAGACCACCTCAGGAGGTCGTCCTGAATCCGATTGGAATCTGATCTTTTCAAAGGTGACTTCAGTCTAAACCAGGCCTGGGCAATTATTTTGACTCAGTGGGCCAAATTTAGAGAAACAAATGTGTCTGGGTGCCGGTTTATCCATCTTTAAGAACACTAATACAAAACCTCACAATAATGTCTGATTGAATGTTGAATGCTAAAGACGTTATGATAGACCGCCTTAAAAAATGGAATGGAATTAAAACATTTTTTTACTGAATGAGACACCCAGAATGTCCATGAAAATAAAGAATGTGGGATTTACAATATTAACTATGAACGATAAAACACTGAATATTGACAACATATGAACGTCACACCCCCTCTTCATCGACATATTTTACAATCAAGCGAAACGCAACAAAAATGCAACAAACAGCGAAATAACCCCACCTACAATCTGATATATCACTAAGAACTTTGTTGCCTTCAAGTGACACAGATCTTAATTTTTTTGCCAGTCTAAACGCTCCAAAGTGCTTCAAAATCTGATCTTTTGGCATCCGTTTCTGACCACCTCAGGAGGTCGTCCTGAATCTGATTGGAATCTGATCTTTTCAAAGGTGACTTCAGTCTAAAACCAAGCCTGGGCAATTATTTTGACTCAGGGGTCCAAATTTAGAGAAAAAAATGTGTCTATCCATCTTTAGGAACACTAATACAAAACCTCACAATAATGTCTGATTGAATGCTAAAAACGTTATGATAGACCGCCTTAAAAACGGAATGGAATTAAAACATTTTTTTACTGAATGAGACACCCAGAATGTCCATGAAAATAAAGAATGTGGGATTTACAATATTAACTATGAACGATAAAACACTGAATATTGACAACATATGAACGTCACACCCCCTCTCGATCGACATACAGTATTTTACAATTAAGCGAAACACAACAAAAATGCAACGAAACAGCAAAATAACCCCACCTACAATCTGATATATCACTAAGAATTTTGTTGCCCTCAAGTGGCACATATCTTAATTTTTCTGCCAGTCTAAACGCTCCAAAGTGCTTCGAAATCGGATCTTTTGGCATCAGTTTCAGACCACCTCAGGAGGTCGTCCTGAATCCGATTGGAATCTGATCTTTTCAAAGGTGACTGCAGTCTAAACCAGGCCTGGGCAATTATTTTGACTCAGGGGGCCAAATTTAGAGAAAAAAATGTGTCTGGGGGCCGGTATATCTATCTTTAGGAACACTAATACAAAACCTCACAATAATGTCTGATTGAATGCTAAAGACGTTATGATAGACCGCCTTAAAAAATGGAATGGAATTAAAACATTTTTTTACTGAATGAGACACCCAGAATGTCCATGAAAATAAAGAATGTGGGATTTACAATATTAACTATGAACGATAAAACACTGAATATTGACAACATATGAACGTCACACCCCCTCTTCATCGACATATTTTACAATCAAGCGAAACGCAACAAAAATGCAACAAACAGCGAAATAACCCCACCTACAATCTGATATATCACTAAGAACTTTGTTGCCTTCAAGTGACACAGATCTTAATTTTTTTGCCAGTCTAAACGCTCCAAAGTGCTTCAAAATCTGATCTTTTGGCATCCGTTTCTGACCACCTCAGGAGGTCGTCCTGAATCTGATTGGAATCTGATCTTTTCAAAGGTGACTTCAGTCTAAAACCAAGCCTGGGCAATTATTTTGACTCAGGGGTCCAAATTTAGAGAAAAAAATGTGTCTATCCATCTTTAGGAACACTAATACAAAACCTCACAATAATGTCTGATTGAATGCTAAAAACGTTATGATAGACCGCCTTAAAAACGGAATGGAATTAAAACATTTTTTTACTGAATGAGACACCCAGAATGTCCATGAAAATAAAGAATGTGGGATTTATAATATTAACTATGAACGATAAAACACTGAATATTGACAACATATGAACGTCACACCCCCTCTCGATCGACATACAGTATTTTACAATTAAGCGAAACACAACAAAAATGCAACAAACAGCAAAATAACCCCACCTACAATCTGATATATCACTAAGAATTTTGTTGCCCTCAAGTGGCACATATCTTAATTTTTCTGCCAGTCTAAACGCTCCAAAGTGCTTCGAAATCGGATCTTTTGGCATCAGTTTCAGACCACCTCAGGAGGTCGTCCTGAATCCGATTGGAATCTGATCTTTTCAAAGGTGACTGCAGTCTAAACCAGGCCTGGGCAATTATTTTGACTCAGGGGGCCAAATTTAGAGAAAAAAATGTGTCTGGGGGCCGGTATATCTATCTTTAGGAACACTAATACAAAACCTCACAATAATGTCTGATTGAATGCTAAAGACGTTATGATAGACCGCCTTAAAAAATGGAATGGAATTAAAACATTTTTTTACTGAATGAGACACCCAGAATGTCCATGAAAATAAAGAATGTGGGATTTACAATATTAACTATGAAGGATAAAACACTGAATATTGACAACATATCAACGTCACACCCCCTCTCGATCGACATACAGTATTTTACAATCAAGCGAATCACAACAAAAATGCAACAAACAGCAAAATAACCCCACCTACAATCTGATATATCACTAAGAACTTTGTTGCCCTCAAGTGACACAGATCTTAATTTTTTTGCCAGTCTAAACGCTTCAAAGTGCTTCAAAATCGGATCTTTTAGCATCAGTTTCAGACCACCTTAGGAGGTCGTCCTGAATCCGATTGGAATCTGATCTTTTCAAAGGTGACTTCAGTCTAAACCAGACCTGGGCAATTTTTTTGACTCAGGGGGCCAAATTTAGAGGAAAAAAATGTGTCTGGTGGCCAGTATATCTATCTTTAAGAACACTAATACAAAACCTCACAATAATGTCTGATTGAATGCTAAAGACGTTTTGACAGATTGCCTGAAAAAACCGAATGGAATTAAAACATTTTTTTTTACTGAATGAGACACCCAGAATGTACATGAAAATAAAAAATGTGGGATTTACAATATTAACTATGAACGATAAAACACTGAATATTGACAACATATGAACGTCACACCCCCTCTCCATCCACATACAGTATTTTACAATCACGCGAAACGCAACAAAAATGCAACAAACAGCAAAATAACCCCACCTACAATCTGATATATCACCAAGAACTTTGTTGCTCACAAGTGGCATATATCTTAATTTTTCTGCCAGTCTAAACGCTCCAAAGTGCTTCAAAATCTGATCTTTTGGCATCAGTTTCAGACCACCTCAGGAGGTCGTCCTGAATCCGATTGGAATCTGATCTTTTCAAATGTGACTTCAGTTTCGGTGAGCAAAGTCTATATAAGACGATCACATTTTCAGTGCATCACTTGTCAATAGTGCGCAAATAATAGTAATACATGAATATACAGTACAGACCAAAGGTTTGAACACACCTTCTCATTCAATGAATTTTCTTTATTTGTATGACTATATACATTGTAGATTGTCACTGAAGGCATCAAAACTATGAATGAACACATGTGGAGTTATGTACTTAACAAAAAAAAGGTGAAATAACTGAAAACATGTTTTATATGCAAGTTTCTTCAAAACAGCCACCCTTTGCTTTGATTACTGCTTTGCACACTCTTGGCATTCTCTCGATGAGCTTCAAGCACACCAGTGAAGTGAAAACAATTTCAGGTGACTACCTCTTGAAGCTCGAGAGAATGCCAAGAGTATGCAAAGCAGTAATCAGAGCAAAGGAGAGATGTCCAATAATATCGGACTGCCGATATTATGGGCCGATAAATGCTTTAAAATGTAATATCGGAAATTATCGGTATAGGTTTCAAAAAGTAAAATGTATGACTTTTGAAACTGGGGTACACGGACGTAGGGAGAAGTACAGAGCAGTTGCGTCTCCCAGTCATACTTGCCAACCCTCCCGATTTTCCCGGGAGACTCCCGAATTTCAGTGCCCCTCCCGAAAATCTCCCAAGGCAACCATTCTCCCGAATTTCTCCCGATTTCCACCCAGACAACAATATTGGGGGCGTGCCTTAAAGCAGCGTTTCTCAAAGTGTGGGGCGCGCCCCACTGGTGGGGAATAGAGACATGACAGGTGGGGCGCGAGGAACGGGAGGAAATTTCACTTTACATTTTTTTTTAAATTATTATATTCTTAGATTATTTTTTTTAACGATGCTTTCATTTTCTATACACACTGTAAATCACTTTGTGATTCTGTCTGTGAAATCCGCTACATAAATAAATGGAAATTACCGGTACTTATTTTTACTGTAGGCTTTATATTTCTCGGTACGAGCGAAAGTTTGACAGACATAGCAACAGTAACTAATGGGGGCGGGGCTATGCGGGACAAACTTTTGCGCGGATGGGTAGCAGGCTAATGTGTGGACCACAATTACACAAATATATACATTTGTGACTCGCACCTCAAAGGTCGTCGAGCCAGAGCCAGCGCCTGCAGGGAAACAAAAATGTGACGGGCACACACTGTGTCATTCACCGGGAAGCACTCGCGTCAAGGCAGCTCAGCCCCGAACTCAATGAGGTTTTAACAGATGTTGTGAGCGCGGTAAATTTGATCAAAACACGACCACTGAAAGTGCGACTGTTCTCTGCACTGTGTGAGGAAATGGGAGCTGATCATACAGCCGTGCTGTTTCACAGTGAAGCAAGGTGGCTCTCCTGGGGAAAAGTGCTGTCACTTGCCCTGTCTTGCCAAATGCATAGCTCCTCCTTTTTTTTTTGCAAAGATTGCAAAGTGGCACTTTTATTTTATTTATTATTGAACTTGATGCAAGTTATTTGATTTATTATTGAACTTGATGCAAGTTATAACACTTTTTTTGATTTATTATTGAACTTGATGCAAGTTATAACACTTTTGTTTTATTTATTATTGAACTTGATGCAAGTTATAACACTTTTTTGATTTATTATTGAACTTGATGCAAGTTATTTGATTTATTATTGAACTTGATGCAAGTTATAACACTTTTTTTTATTTATTATTGAACTTGATGCAAGTTATTTGATTTATTATTGAACTTGATGCAAGTTATAACACTTTTGTTTGATTTATTATTGAACTTGATGCAAGTTATAACACTTTTGTTTGATTTATTATTGAACTTGATGCAAGTTATAACACTTTTTTTGATTTATTATTGAACATGATGCAAGTTATAACACTTTTTTTGGTGATGCAAGTTATAACACTTTTTTTTTGGATTTATTATTGAACTTGATGCAAGTTATAACACTTTTTTATTTATTTATTATTAAACGTGATGCAAGTTATAACACTTTTTTTGATTTATTATTGAACGTGATGCAAGTTATAACACTTTTGTTTTATTTATTATTGAACTTGATGGAAGTTATTTTATTTATTATTGAACTTGATGCAAGTTATACCACAGCTGCACAGTTATTTTATTTATTATTGAACTTGATGTTATTTTATGTTATTGAGTTTGAAAGTATACAACTTGATGTTCAATAAATTTGAAAATGTTAAAGCTTGGCATTAGCGCTCTGTTGGGGCGATGGGGGCAGGTGGGGCTTGAAAACTCCCCCTTGTCCAAAGTGGGGGATGACAAAAAAAGTTTGAGAACCACTGCCTTAAAGGCACTGCCTTTGCGTGCCGGCCCAATCACATAATATCTACAGCTTTTCACACATACAAGTGAATGCATTCATACTTGGTCAACAGCTATACAGGTCAAACTGAGGGCGGCCGTACAAACAACTTAAACACTGTTACAAACATGCGCCACACTGTGAACGCACACCAAACAAGAATGACAAACACATTTCGGGAGAACATACGCACCGTAACACAACATAAACACAACAGAACAAATACCCAGAAGCCCTTGCAGCACTAACTCTTCCGGTACACCACAATATACACCCCCCGCTACCCCCCCCCCCCCCCCCCCCACACACACACCTCAACCCCGCCGCCACCCAACCCTCGCCCACCTCAACCTCCTCATGTCCCAAATTCCAAGCTGCTGATTTGAGGCATCTTAAAAAAAATAATGCACTTTGTGACTTCAATAATAAATATGGCGGTGTCATGTTGGCATTTTTGATTTATTTTGGAAAACCTTGTTTCATTGTGTAATGCATCCAGCGGGGCATCACAACAAAATTAGGCATAATATTGTGTTAATTCCACGACTGTATATATCGGTATCGGTTGATATCGGAATCGGTAATCAAGAGTTGGACAATATCGGAATATCGGATATCGGCAAAAAAGCCATTTTCGGACATCTCTAGAACAAAGGGTGGCAATTTTGAAGAAACTAGAATATAAAACATATTTTCAGTTATTTCACCTATTTTTCTTAAGTACAAAACTCCACATGTGTTCATTCATAGTTTTGATTTGACAATCTACAATGTAAATAAACATGAAAATGAAGAAAACGCATTGAATGAGAAGGTGTGTCCAAACTTTTGGTCTTTACTGTACATCCAGTCATACATTACATTATTTTAATGTATTTTCACATAGAGAAACACACATTTTTAAGCTGTGGCGACTTTTATTTTATTTTGTAGTAGTAGCGACGTCTTCTCGGTCAACTTCCTTTGTTTTCACTTTATCTAAGTGCGCATTCAAGTGACGTAAGGGGCCACATAGGGGCCTGTGCGCGTTTATACTGGAGTCTGGTAAACAACACATTCTACTTGCAGTGTAAACAAAACAGTCAGCTGGAAAAAAAAATCTGATTTAAAAAAAAATCCGAAATGAGCCACTTTGGCTTGCAAGGTAAATGTAGTCTCTGATTAGCAATCAGAGGCAGGTGGGTCTTGTGATCGCTAATCAGAAGCATGTGCGTACAATCAGGGCTCCTATCAACCGAACGTAACCAAGGAGCCCTGAAAACAGGAACTAAATCACATACATAAAACTAAACACTAACCTAAGAAATTGATACAACAAAAACAAGACAGAACATTGCCATTATTGACAGGCCATGACTTATATCCAGCCCTCCTACACTTTCCAGCATGGAGCGGATAGATAGATTCCTTTTGCTGTAATTGTAAATAATATACAAGAGTTTAGTTTCAACAAAGTGAAACCCATAAGAATTATATAAAATGAATAGGTACAGTACTACATCCCCACTACACACATGCATGCCAAGCACATAGTGCCTGAAATATGCAGTGACCATAAATAGGGTTTCTCCAGATGTCAGCAAATCTAATTTAATGCTTTTTAGTGTCACTTGGAAAAAATGAATGCCCATGGTTGTTATTATATATATATATCTATATATATATATATATAGATATATATATACCGTATTTTCCGCACTATTAGCCGCACCTAAAAACCACAAATTTACTCAAAAGCTGACAGTGCGGCTTTTAACCCGGTGCGCTTTATATATGGATTAATATTAAGATTCATTTTCATAAAGTTTCGATCTCGCAACTTCGGTAAACAGCCGCCATCTTTTTTCCCGGTAGAACAGGAAGCGCTTCTTCTTCTACGCAAGCAACCGCCAAGGTAAGCACCCGCCCCCATAGAACAGGAAGCGCTTCTTCTTCTACTGTAAGCAACCACCCGCCCGCGTAGAAGAAGAAAAAGCGCGCGGATATCACCGTACGTTTCATTTCCTTTGTGTGTTTACATCTGTAAAGACCACAAAATGGCTCCTACTAAGCGTCAGGGATCCGGTTCATGAAAAGACGCAATCTCTCCATCCGCACACGGATTACTATTTCACAGCAACTGATATTCCTGTGGATATAACGGGAGCACGTACGGTGAATATTCGCACCACAGGGAATGAGAAGTCATCCTTCACTGTGGTTCTAGCTTGCCATGCTAATGGCCAGAAACTTCCACCCATGGTGATATTCAAAAGGAAGACCTTGCCAAAAGAGACCTTTCCAGCCGGCGTCATCATAAAAGCTAACTCGAAGGGATGGATGAAGAAAAGATGAGCGAGTGGTTAAGGTAAGTTTAAGTTTACGCGAAGAGGCCGGGTGGCTTTTTTCACGCAGCTCTGTCCATGTTGATATACGTATGTTTGTGATTGCACATTTGCGTACATTTTGGGAGTGAACAGAGTTGTTAGAACGCTGGTTTTTAATATATTATTAAAGTTTGACTGACCTATCTGACTGTTTTTTTGACATTCCTTTAGCGCAGTTAGATGCGGCTTACAACACCGGGCGGCTTATAGGTGGACAAAGTTTTGAAATATGCCGTTCATTGAAGGCGCGGCTTTTAACCCAGGGCGCCTTATGGTGCGGAAAATACGGTATATATATATATATATATAGTCAAAAGCTTATTATTGTCTATATACACATATCATTATAAGCGTTTGACAATAATAATGTTGAATAACTTACATTAAAAGTTAAATGTTACATTAAAAGTTTACATTAACTGTGATTGTCTAGTGAATTAGAATTGGCTCAAAGGACTTTCATCTGAGAATGTAGTTGTTATAAGTACACCTCTGCATAACATTGTATCCCTGGTTGACCTTCTGACAATACAATTGCATTTGTGTCCAAATATTGGGGTTTTACAAGCAGTTAATAACCTTTGATTAATCACAAACTAATCTGAATATAAAAGTATGATTAAAGTGTGTTTTTTAAAAACTTTTGACAGCACCCGTTTTAAGACAACAACTACTGTAACATTTTTACAATATCTTACAAAAGTAGTCATCTATAGATTACAGCTATATGAATACTGTATTTTCCCCCCCACATTGGTAAGGTTAATTCTCTATTTTATCGCCTGTACATAAAGGCAACCTTTGTGACGCCAATAAAATTTGATCACTTCTTACATTTTATATTGCCTATTAAGTGGAAAATATTTCCTCATTTTCCTGATGACCAGATTTTGACAAAAGGGATGACTCTGGTGCTATTTTTCACTGACAAGTAAGGGGGGGAAAATGATAATAAATGATCAGGGGTATCACTTGACATGACTGGTGAGTACTGTTTCAAGGTTTCGGTAAACATTGCTCTGACAAATGACGATGGTTTCGGACTCACATGCGAGTTGAAACTGTCAGGTTCAAACATCGATGACATTTATTAAAACAGACAAGAAGCAAGGAAATAAACAGAGGCAGGATTCAATTTGGCTCAATTGAGGAGAAACGTGTCTCTTACAGTGTCACCCACGCTCTGGCGATAGATTGTACGCCACCTCTTTTTATTTGGACTTCCCTGTTTACATAAACAGCTGTTTACAAAGGAATGGGGGATATGTAAACAGCCATTGTTTTCGGTCACATTAACACAAAACAAAAAGATGCCTCGGGCTTGGACTGGTCCTGGATCGAGCTTGGGCAAATCTTGGATCACAATAGATAAACCCCTCCCGTCTCCTCCTATCGTACACAGCAGAATTTTCCAAGCCTTTGGCTTGGTGCAACAAAGACAGCTTTCGTCTGTTCACTGGGAACCCAGAGAACGGAAAGTTTTGTAATAATTGACATACAATTTTTTTGACAGAAACAAAAGGCTCCCGTAGATCCACGCTGATGCCCGTGTCTCCTCTACTTAACAACCATTTAACGATTAGAACTCTCACAAATATATTATTGTATTTTCCAGACTATAAGGCGCACTTAAAATCTTTTTTTTTTCTCTCAAAACTTGACAGTGCGCCTTATAACCCGGTGCACCTAATGTATGGAATACGTTTGGTTGAGCTTACCCACCTCGAAGCTATTTTATTCGGTACACGGTGTAATGATAAGTGTGACCAGTAGATGGCAGTCAAACATAAGAGATATGTTTTTTTTTGATTGATTGAAACTTTTATTAGTAGATTGCACAGTACAGTACATATTCCGTACAATTGACCACTAAATTGTAACATCCGAATAAGTTTTTCAACTTATTTAAGTCGGGGTCCACGTAAATCAATTCATGGTGTAGATTGCACTATGATGGCAATATGACGCCAGTAAACAACACCAACATTTTATATGTTCCTTTGAAAATATAAAACAGCACACGTTCTAACACAACAACTATTGTAACATTTTTACAACATCTTACAAAAGTAGTCATCTATAGATTACAGCTATATGAATACTGTATTCCCCCCCCACCACATTGGTAAGGTTAATTCTCTATTTTATCGCCTGCACATAAAGGCAACCTTTGTGACGGCAATAAAATTTGATCACTTCTTACGTTTTATATTGCCTATTAAGTAGAGATGTCCGATAATATCGGCAGTCCGTTATTATCGGCCGATAAATGCTTTAAAATGTAATATCGAAAATTATCTGTATCGGTTTCAATAAGTAACATTTATGACTTTTTAAAACGTCGCTGTATGGAGTGGTGCACGGACGTAGGGAGAAGTTCAAAGCGCCAATAAACCTGAAAGGCCCAATCACATAATATCTACGGCTTTTCACACACACAAGTGAATGCAAGACATACTTGGTCAACAACCATACAGGGCACACTGAGGGTGGCCGTATAAAGAACTTTAACACTGTTACAAATATACGCCACACTGTGAACCCACACCAAACAAGAATGACAAACACATTTCGGTAGAACATCCGCACTGTAACACAACATAAACACAACAGAACAAATACCCAGAACCCCACCCCCAACCCCGCCCACCTCAACCTCCTCATAGTCTCTCTCAGGGAGAGCATGTCCCAAATTCCAAGCTGCTGTTTTGAGGCTTGTTAAAAAAAATAATGCACTTTGTGACTTCAATAATAAATATGGCAGTGCCATGTTGGCATTTTTTTCCATAACTTGAGTTGATTTATTTTGGAAAACCTTGTTACATTGTTTAATGCATCCAGCGGGGCATCACAACAAAATTAGGCATAATAATGTGTTAATTCCACGACTGTATATATCGGTATCGGTTGATATCGGAATCGGTAATCAAGAGTTGGACAATATCGGAATATCGGATATCGGCAAAAAAGCCATTATCGGACATCTCTAGAGCAAAGGGTGGCTATTTTGAAGAAACTAGAATAAAAAACATGTTTTCAGTTATTGTGGATTACAATACATCAAAAAAACAGAACACTTTCATGTTGCTTCCCGTCCTACACAGTGGAGTTTTACAAGCCTTCTTCTTGGTAGGATCAAAGACAGCTTTTGTCCTCTCGCCGGGAACTCATGGCAACACAAAGTTGTGTGATAACTTAGATACAATTATTCTGACACTATCTATCTATCTAGCTAGCTAGCTAGCTAGCTAATGCTAAGGGCTTCAGCTTGATTACGGTACGATAGCTCGTACAAATATGCATGAAAACACTACTACCAAACGTGACAGTTTAGTGCCGGTAAGTATGAATCGTTTTAGTTATATTGAAAAACTTACTTTTGGGGGCACTCGTTGAAGGTTGCTGTCAGAATAATTGTATCTAAATTATCACAAAACTTTGTGTTGCCATGAGTTCCCGGGGAGAAGACAAAAGCTGTCTTTGATCCTACCAAGAAGAAGGCTTGTAAAACTTCACTGTGTAGGATGGGAAGCAACATGAAGGTGTTCTGTTTCTTTGATGTATTGTAATCCACAGAAATATTTTGTCTTGACCCGAGAACTACAAAGCGGAGAGGAAGCAGGACCAGACTCCCCTCCAGGCGACCTTTTCTTTGAACTGTTTTACGACCTTTTCTTTGAACTGCTGTAATCAAAGGCGGTGGCTGTTTACGACCCCCCTCCCTTAGAAACAGCTGTTGCCATGTAATCAGGGAAAGTCCAAACAAAAGAGGAGGCGTACAATATTTCGTCAGAGCGCGGGACACTGTACAAGGGTACAGGTGTACGCATTTCTCCTTATTGAGCCAAATTTAATTATGTCTCTGCTTAATTCCTTGCTTCTTGTCTTGTTTAATAGTTGCTCAGTGTAGTTTATTTGCCATTTGTAGTATGACAGCCTAAAAAGTGCCGGGGCCTTAAAAGAGTGTTGTGTAAAAGTCCCAAGAGCCTGATTGCTCATCTCACTGCACACTTCTTTGCTGCAGAAGCAGTTAAGATGTGGCGGCAAGGTGGTAAACTATCTATCCCCAATGTATTTTTCACACTGAAACCTCCGAGGTTATTAATAACCGCTGCTTTTGGGTTGACATTGTCACAACAGAAGGAATAAATCTTCCTTGGAAAATTGAAAGAAAAAAAAAAAAAAAGCACATTTTCTCATACAGATATTTTAGACCTTATCAATATCTGTATTACTGTTAAAAACATTGAGAATAGTAGTGACTGTTTAACAATCTCCATTATATGCAAATATAATACAGGGTTGAATACTGCCTTCTAAATGACTACTCTGTTGCAAAGCCTTCACGAAGTGAGGACACAATGACTTTATTCAATGGGGTATCAATCAATGACAAAGGGAGCTTGCAGTGTTCTCTATCGTGGAGGGAAAAAAGGAAATCAGAGGGGCTTCAAGGACAACCTTTATCACACGTCTGATACCCTATAGTGCTGTTTTGAGATACACGTCATCTCTATCCACAGCATACGTGAAGTATCTATGCATACACTGCATACATCTGACAGCTATTGATTGTTTTTTCAGGGAGAGAAAAGGCTTCGTAACAATCTGTGCTGGTGCAAATGCAATGGGCCTCTGGTGGACTTGTTCAAACGGCGGTTATGTCTTTTTCGGACTATAAGGCACACTTAAAATCATTTAATTTTCTCTAAACTCGACAGTGCGCCTTGTAACCCGGTGCACCTAACGGACAGATTAATTCGGATTGCGCTTACCGACCTCGAAGCTATTTTATTTGGTACATGGTGAAATGATAAGTGTGACCAGTAGATGGCAGTCACTCATAAGAGATACGTGTAGATTGCAATATGATGGCAGTCACACATAGGAGATGTGTGTAGACTGCAATATGACTCAAGAAAACAACACCAACATTGTATATGTTCCATTGAAAATATAGAACATTACACACGACGCTCAAAAATCTATCAACATTTTTAGTACGACTTTGGTAAGCCAAGAAGCCGCACCGCTTGATGGATTGTACTGTGCTTCAACATATGAGTATTATTATGGTGTGTGTATAAGGTAAGACATATTATCTGGCGTTTTCTTACGCAATATTATGCAAAAGCAAATTTTCTTGCCTTCTGGTACCTGCTGATCTGTATTTGGGCTCTGCATAAGTCCTGCAAATTTGCGTGAATCCGCCTTTGTAGTCCCTGCCGACACCTTAGTCCGGGGGTCGGCAACCCGCGGCTCTTTAGCGCCGCCCTAGTGGCTCTCTGAAGCTTTTTAAAAAATTTATGAAAAATGTAAAAATATATTTTTTGTGTTAATATGGTTTCTGTAGGAGGACAAACATGACACAAACCTCCCTAATTGTTATAAAGCACACTGTTTATATTAAACATGCTTCACTGATTCGAGTATTTGGTGAGCTGCGTTTTGTCCTACTAATTTTGGCGGTCCTTGAACTCACCCTAGTTTGTTTACATGTATAACTTTCTCCGACTTTCTAGGACGTGTTTTATGCCACTTCTTTTTCTGTCTCATTTTGTCCACCAAACTGCTAACGTTGTGCGTGAAGGCACAAAGGTGAGTTTTATTGATGTTATCGACTTGTGTGGAGTGCTAATCAGACATATTTGGTCACTGCATTAATGCAAGCTAATCGATGCTAACATGCTATTTAGGCTAGCTATATGTACATATTGCATCATTATGCCTCATTTGTAGCTATATTTGAGGTCATTTAGTTTCCTTTAAGTCCTCTTAATTCAATTTATATCTCATGACACACTATCTGTATGTAATATGGCTTTTAATTTTTTGCGGCTCCAGACAGATTTGTTTTTGTATTTTTGGTCCAATATGGCTCTTTCAACATTTTGGGTTGCCGACCCCTGCCTTAGTCGATAAACTTCTTATTTTTCTCTATCTTGTTGTTATGGGACATTCATCCTCCGCTGTTGCCATTTCTAATATAAAGTAGTGTAAAGTTCTTACTTATATCTGTCAGTAAACTCGCCATGAAAGCGCTAAAACATACCGGTGTAGTGAGTTGACATTATTATATTAAAACTATGTCTGTCTGTAAATAAATAGAATACAAATAAAAAAATATATCCATGGACACATGAGGACTTTCAATATGACCAATGTATGATCCTGTAACTACTTGGTGTCGGATCGATACCAAAATTTGTGGTATCATCCAAAACTAATGTAAAGTATCCAAACAACAGAAGAATAAGAGATTATTACATTTTAACAGAAGTTTAAAGAGATGGATTGTACTGTGCTTCGACATACGAGTATTATTTATGGTGTGTGTATAAGGTAAGACATTATCTGGTGTTTTCTTTCTCAATATTATGCAAAAGCAACTTGTCTTACCTTCTGGTACCTGCTAAACTGTATTTGGGATCTGCATAAGTCCTGCAAATTTGCGTGAATCCGCCTTTGTAGTCCATGCCGACACCTTAGTCGATAAGCTTCTTCTTTTTCTCTATCTTCTTGTTATGGGACATTCATCCTCCGCTGTTGCCATTTCTTTTTTTTCTTTTTTTTTTTTTTTTTTTTTTGCCATTTCTAATATAAAGTAGTGTAAAGTTCTTACTTATATCTGTCAGTAAACTCGCCATGAAAGCGCTAAAACATACCGGCGTAGTGAGTTTACTTTTTTTTTTTATAAATTAAATTGTAAATGGGTATTTGTTGGGTAGATTCTTAAATGTATTGTATTGTATTTTGTATATTATATGATGATGTATATTTTAAATGTGGGTCCCTGTCCATAATTTGTGTGCTTCTAGGGATGACCTTTTTGCAGAATGGACTCTGATATTAACAAAAGAAACAAAAATAAAATACAAAAACTATGTCTGTCTGTAAATAAATAAAATAAAAATGTATCCCTGGACACATGAGGACGTTGAATATGACCAATGTATGATCCTGTAAAGACTTGGTATCGGATTGATACCCAAATTTGTGGTATCATCCAAAACTAATGTAAAGTATCCAAACAACAGAAGAATAAGTGATTATTACATTTTAACAGAAGTTTAAAGAGAAAGTAAGCAGATATTAACAGTAAATGAACAAGTACCGCATTTTTCGGAGTATAAGTCGCACCTGCCGAAAATGCATAAAAAAGAAGGAAAAATACATATATAAGTCGCAATAAGTCGCATTTTTGGGGGAAATTTATTTGATAAAACCCAACACCAAGAATAGACATTTGAAAGGCAATTTAAAATAAATAAAGAATAGTGAACAACAGGCTGAATAAGTGTACGTTATATGAGGCATAAATAACCAACTGAGAACGTGCCTGGTATGTTAACGTAACATATTATGGTAAGAGTCATTCAAATAACTATAACATATAGAACATGCTATACGTTTACCAAACAATCTGTCACTCCTAATCGCTAAATCCCATGAAATCTTAAACGTCTAGTCTCTTACGTGAATGAGCTAAATAATATGATTTGATGTGTTAATAATTTCACACATAAGTCGCTCCTGAGTATAAGTCGCATGAAAAAAAACCTGGGACTTATAGTCCGAAAAATACGGTAGATTAATAAGTCATTTTCTACCACTTGTTCTTAATAATGTTGACAAAATAATAGAATGATAAATGACACAATATGTTACTGCATATGTCAGCAGACTAAATTAGGGGCCTTTGTTTGCTTACTTACTAATAATTTATTTAAGGACAAACTTGCAATAAGAAACATAAGATTTTTTTGTTAAAATAAAGCCAATAATACAATTTTTTGTGGTACCCTTTATTTCGAAAAGTATCGAAATAATTTTGGTACCGGTACCGGTACCACTAGTACAGACAAAAACACATTTCCATTAACATACAGCGTTTTAACTATGATTAAAATGGCAATGACGCTGCATAGCGAGGACAAGAAGTGTTTGACCTTCTCGATTTGAATCTTTAGCAGTCTCTTGGGCCACCTGGGCCCTGAACACTTTACCATACACTCTCCAAAAGTCCTCCTGCCCTGTTGATTTAAAGCCCGAGGAGCAAGGCAGATGGTAGTAAACAGTTCAAGATGTTTTTTTTGTTTTTTTTTCCGAAAATGCAGCCCCAAATATTCCCTCCCCGGCCTTTGGGTAGGGTCACCTCAACTGCTGTGTGCCGCACATTCCTGCTACGTTACGCAAAACACGTGACCGGATGTTTTTCTCTTCGCAGTCTGTTTTTTATTTGTATTTTTTATTGCTGCAGTATTCTTATACGGATGACTTTATTTGTGTGCTTTGTATGTAAATGATGAATATTGAGTTTTGACTGAAGTAGTCATTCAAGAAGCAAAACACTGCATGTTATGCATTATTCATGTCAACATAGTGTTTAACAATGCTGTCATCTAAAATTCACAATTTTCCAAACCCCACATGGGAGATTTATTTGTGTCAAGCATCCCAGCTGTCACCCACACCACCAGAGAGCAAAAACATACGATAACACCCACATTTGATCAATGTTTTGAAAAAAAAAAAAGCTGTAAAATACATTGTAAGCACACCATTTCACTCCAGGTGAGGTTTTACATGTAATTTCCCAACTCACCTTTTTTCCTGTTGAAGGCACGATTCATAGTGGAAAAAGTCTGCTGCTTTTAGTCCTAGATTTAGTCCGATATTCCGCCTGGAAAAGAAGCAGAGGAAAAGATGGATGAAACTAAGAGTCTAAATCGGCATTTCTTACCCGTAGGGGGCCCATTGTTGAGCTGCGAGCAGCCCCTGGAGGGCCGCCAAAATATATCTGTTTTTCATTTGTGGGCCGCTGCGGTAAACAGTTGTACAAACCCCAAAACCAGTGAAGTTGGCACGTTGTGTAATTCGTAAATAAAAACAGAATACAATGATTTGCAAATCCTTTTCAACCTATATTCAATTGAATAGACTGCAAAGACAAGATACTTAATGTTCCAACTGGTAAACTTTGTTATTTTTTTCAAATATTAACTCATTTGGAATTTGATGCCTGCAACATGTTTCGAAAAAACTGGCACAAGTGGCAAAAAAGACTGAGAAAGTTGAGAAATGCTCATCAAACATCCCACAGGTGAACAGGCTAATTGGAGACAGGTGGGTGCTATGATTGGGTGTAAAAGCAGCTTCCATGAAATGCTCAGTCATTCACAAACAAGGACAGGGCGAGGGTCACCACTTTGTGAACAAATGCGTGAGCAAATTGTCCGACAGTTTAAGAACAACATTTCTCAACGAGCTATTGCAAGGAATTTAGGGATTTCACCATCTACGGTGTGTAATATCAAGAAAAGGTTCAGAGAATCTGGAGAAATCACTGCACGTAAGCGATGATATTACTGACCTTCGATCCCTCAGGCGGTACTGCATCAAAAAGTGACATCGGTGTGTAAAGGATATCACCACATGGGCTCAGGAACACTTCAGAAAAACGCTATCAGTAACTACAGTTCGTCGCTACATCTGTAAGTGCAAGTTAAAACTGTAATATGCAAAGCGAAAGCCATTTATCAACAACACCCAGTAACGCCGCCGGCTTCGCTGGGCCCGAGCTCATCTAAGATGAACATGCAAAGTGGAAAAGTGTTCTGAGGTCTGACGAGTCCACATTTCAAATTGTTTTTGGAAAGTGTGGACGTCGTGTCCTCCGGAACAAAGAGGAAAAAACCATCTGGACTGTTCTAAGCGCAAAATTCAAAAGCCAGCATCTTTGATGGTATGGGGGTGTGTGAGCTCCCAAGACATGGGTAACTTACACATCTGTGAAGGCACCATTAATGCTGAAAGGTACATACAGTTTTTGGAGCAACATATGTTGCCATCCAAGCAATGTCTTTTTCATGGACGCCCCTGCTTATTTCAGCAAGACAATTCCAAGCCACATTCTGCACGTGTTACAACAGCGTGGCTTCATAGTAAAAGAGCGCGGGTACTAGACTGGCCTGCCTGTAGCCCAGACCTGTCTCCCATTGAAAATGTGTGGTGCATTATGAAGTCTAAAATACCGCAATGGAGACCCCCGGACTGTTGAACAACTTAAGCTGTACATCAAGCAAGAATGGGAAAGAGTTGCAACGTGCCAACTTCACTGGTTTTGGGTTTTGCAATACATTTTACCACCACGTGTGGCAGTAATGACAACATAAAAAAAAGTCTGTGGCTAAAGTCATAGAGACGTTTCTTAAGCGCAAAAATTATGACCATAGTTGTTAAACTGTATTTTCATTTGCATTTAAATCATTATTATATTAATGCTTAGAATGTATTTATTTTAGCGCTGTATACATTTAATGTAAATTCACTTCTCATTAATTTTATGAGTACCTTCTTTTGCAGTATATTTGATAGGTATTTATTTTTGTAATCAGCCTGACCTGAACCTTAATAATAATCTTTGTGATTGGTTTCATATAATTTGACAAGGTGTATCCTATTAAACTCTAAGTATGTTGGATAACATTATTGACTACAATTAAAATCAAGATGATTAATTCAGTGTTAATGGTTGAGTGGGCCCCGGGCCCTCTGTAGTGCAAACCCAAAACCAGTGAAGTTTACAAAACCCAAAACCGGTGAAGTTGGCACGTTTCTGGGTGTTGTTGATAAATGGCTTTCGCTTTGGGATGTTGGATGTTCCAAATAAGTGTTTGATGAGCATTCCTCAACATTCTTAGTCTTTTTTGCCACTTGTGCCAGCTTTTTTGAAACATGTTGCAAACATCAAATGTGCTAATATTTGCAAAAAATAACGTTTCCCAGTTCGAACGTTAAGTATCTTGTCTTTGCAGTCTATTCAATTGAATAATAATAATAAATAATAATGTATTATTTTAAAGACGCCCAATTGTGAGTTTTGCCTTTTTTGGATTTATAGATATTGTCACTTTTTCCTGGTCTCAAACTGAGATCGCGGGTTATAAAAACGGGTTGTAAAAGTGACTGGGGAGAATATACACTAAAGCATATCCGATACATATTATCTAAACTACAAGGACATGTTTTAAAAATGTACATTAATAATCTTTTTAGGTTCCCTTTAAAGAGCTTTAATCTTCATAACGTGTTATTATTCAAAGTAGTGAAGTGAAGTGAATTATATTTATATAGCGCTTTTCTCTGGTGCCTCAAAGTACGTTTTCTGTATGCTTGTTATAGTATGTCAAATGACGGATGGTTGTTCCTGCAACACTCCATCCCACTAAATAACTGGGATATTTGTTTTCTACGAGAAATATCGCCATTTCCAATATTCTGCATCTACACCCAGAACGCGGCAATCAATAATCCAATCATTACTCCGCCACGAGTACATAAAAGCCACAAAGATTTGACCGTTAAACTCAGTCAAGTTTCATAACGCCAGTCTGAAAATGCAAAATGATCAAACTTTTCCACTCGCAAGTGAACCCCATGCAATCAGTGCATCTTCAGATTTTCATAATAAAATAATTTTTTGCCTTGAAAATCAACTTTTCCTTGAAAATCAGTTTTTACCTTGAAAATCAGTTTTTACCTTGAAAATCAGTTTTTACCTTGAAAATAATTTTGTACCTTGAAAATCAGTTTTTGCCTTCAAAATCAACTTTTACCTTGAAAATCATTTTTTACCTTGAAAATAATTTTTTCCCTGGAAAATAATTTTTTCCCTTGAAAATATTTTTTTCCCTTGAAAAATATTTTTTCCCTTGAAAATCAGTTTTTCCCTTGAAAATCAGTTTTTGCCTTGAAAATCAGTTTTTACCTTGAAAATCAACTTTTGCCTTGAAAATCAACTCTTACCTTGAAAATCATTTTTTACCTTGAAAATCATTTTTTACCTTGAAAATCATTTTTTACCTTGAAATTAATTTTGGATGGTTATTTAGAGGGTTTTGTGGGCGAAATAGAGAGCCTCCATTGACTACATTGTTTGCGGACTTTTAAAGTATTTACTCATTTACGACTTGGAATGCATTAAAAAAAAGAAAAATATAAGAGTTCATGTCTTATATAGGTATTGTTAATAGAGATGTCCGATAATGGCTTTTTTTGCCGATATCCGATATTCCGATATTGTCCAACTCTTAATATACCGATATATACAGTCGTGGAATTAACACATTATTATGCCTAATTTTGTTGTGATGCTCCGCTGGATGCATTAAACAATGTAACAAGGTTTTCCAAAATAAATCAACTCAAGTTATGGAAAAAAATGCCAACTTGGCACTGCCATATTTATTATTGAAGTCACAAAGTGCATTCTTTTTTTTAACATGCCTCAAAATAGCAGCTTGGAATTTGGGACATGCTCTCCCAGAGAGAGCATGAGGAGGTTGAGGTGGGCGGGGTTGGGGTGGGCGGGGTAGGGTTAGAGGGGGTTAGGGGTAGCGGGGGGTGTATATTGTAGCGTCCCAGAAGACTTAGTGCTGCAAGGGGTTCTGGGTATTTGTTCTGTTGTGTTTATGTTGTGTTACGGTGCGGATGTTCTCCCGAAATGTGTTTGTCATTCTTGTTTGGTGTGGGTTCACAGTGTGGCGCATATTTGTAACAGTGTTAAAGTTGTTTATACGGCCACCCTCAGTGTGACCTGTATGGCTGTTGACCAAGTATGCTTGCATTCACTTGTGTGTGTGAAAAGTCATAGGTATTATGTGATTGGGCCGGCACGCAAAGTCAGTGCCTTTAAGGTTTATTGGCGCTCTGTACTTCTCCCTACGTCCGTGTACCACTCCGTAAAGCGGCGTTTTAAAAAGTCATACATTTTACTTTTTGAAACCGATACCGATAATTTCCGATATTACATTTTAAAGCATTTATCGGCAGTCCGATATTATCGGACATCTCTAATTGTTAATGATCGACTACACATCTCAGTCTAATTTTTTGCGTATTTCCAGTATGACTGATCTAATAACATGGTCAAAGTGCAGAAGTGTTACTCCAGAAATAGCCGGAAATAGCCGAAAGTATTTGGAGCAGAATATTCAAAATGGCTGACTGAATTTGCATCATTTTGTGATGTTTAAACGGTATTTTCACATACGTTGCGGATTATTAGTACGATCGGATATGGTTTATTGGATGCGATGAAACAATAAGCATATAGTGTCAACTTTTTTTCCCCTCTACTGGGACTTTAACCCTTGTGTGGTGTTCGGGTCTGTGGGACCCGTTTTAATTTTTTATTAAAAGAAAAATGATACAATTAATTCATTTTTCAAACTGAGACTCACTGACTTTGGCTCAATTTCTGTGAAGAACATATATCAGAATACATATTTAATGACCACACACCATACACCCCCACTACACATTTCTATTATGTATAAGATGTCCGGGTCCACTGGACCCGGGGCTAATAGAAGTGGGGAATTTGATGTTCTGTGTACCACACGCAAACACACACACACACACACACACACACACACACACACACACACACAAACACACACACACACACACACACACACACACACACACACACACACACACACACACACACACACACACACACACACACACACACACACACACACACACACACACACACACACACAGCAGGCCTAGACAGGAGGAGGACAGAGTGTAGGTACACAGAACATCAGTGGGTCAAATGTGCGAGAAAATGAGAGCAGACAGTGTTGACAAACAATGTTGCACATGTTTATTGGGATAAGGTAAACATCTGTTCAGTATTTTAACATAAAAGTGTTTGATTGTGAGGCATTAAAAGCCACAAAATGCAACGAGTCCATCAGACCCACAAACGCTGGCTGAGTAACAACAATATGAACATTACACAAGGGTTAAGGCCAGTTTGGAATGTCTGGAATCTTCGAAAGAGATGCATTCAATTAGATACGGTGCCAAGCCAGTGAAATGTCTCTATCCGTATATATAAACGAACACACCCGCATTTTTTTTTTTAGTCGTAGCGTAGCGAAGCAAAATGTAAATAACTGCTGGCTGGGAACGGTTAAATGTGGCTTCCAGAGGACCATTTAGCAGTTTGAGGATCCATTAACTGCCCAGGCGGGTGCCTGATGCAAAGACATTTAACGGAACAGTTCCAGCACTAAAACAACAGTAATACTGTACTAGAGAATTTACAACAAGGGGGTGCGGAGGTAGCGCTTTTAAAGTGAGAAAAAGATGCATGCTGTACAGCAGGGGTGTCAAACTTGTTTTCATTGAGGACCACATCGCCATTATAGCACATACTTGTTGGTCACAAAAAACATTCATGAAATGTGGTTCTTTTATGAATTTATTATGGGTCTACTGAAAATGTGACCAAATCTACTGGGTCAAAAGTATACATACAGCAATGTTAATATTTGCTTACATGTCCCTTGGCAAGTTTCACTGCAATAATGTGCTTTTGGTAGCCATCCACAAGCTTCTGGCAAGCTTCTGGTTGAGTTTTTGACCACTCCTCTTGACAAAATTGGTGCAGTTCGGCTAAATGTGTTGGTTTTCTGACATTGACTTGTTTCTTCAGCATTGTCCACACGTTTAAGTCAGGACTTTGGGAAGGCCATTCTAAATCCTTAATTCTCGCTTGATTTAGTCATTCCTTTACCACTTTTGACGTGTGCTGCAAGGGTTAGAACCCCAACCCTAACTCTATGCTGCAAGTAGTGCACTTATTGCACACCGGCTGTTTGATCTTAGCATCCATCTTAGTTGTAGATTTTATGACACATTTTTGGAGGTGTTAAGATTGCCAAGTAAAATCGCTAATGCTAATAGTAGCCCGGCTATGGAAAATACAATGTAAATTCGAGCTAGAGCATTTTGGAAAAGTTAAACCTTATTTTACTTTTAGGGGTTTTTTAAAAATTTTTTTACCAAGCATACCACATTAAAGCATACAAAAGTAACCAAATATTGCACCATTTGATTTTATGTGAATCAATACCCGGTATTTACGACGAAATTCGGTCAGGGCCTATAAAAGTGACTTATCCCTAATTCATACTAAGTTAACCTATTAAATGAAACCGTTTTAAGTTGTCAATTTGTCTTTTTCTAAAATTTAGTCTGACATTATTACATTTTAAAGTCTTAAAAAGGTCTTAAAAGTCTTTGAATTGGATCTTGGAAAGTGTTCAGATACCCTGGGTATCTGTTGAGTAGGGTTGGATACCAACATTGTGGTACTTTCAATACTTTTCGGTACTTTTCTAAATAATGGGGACCACAAAAAAATGGTATTGGCTTTATTTAAACAAAAAATCTTACGGTACATTGAACAAATGATTCTTATTGCAATTTTGTCCCTAAATAAAATAGTGAACATACGACACAACGTATCTTTTAGTAGTAAGTAAACAAACAAAGGCTGCTAATTTAGCTGCTAACATATGCAGTAACATATTGTGTCATTTATTATTGTATTATTTTGTCAAAATTGTGAGGGACAAGAGGTAGAAAATGAATTATTAATCTACTTGTTCATTTACTGTTAATATCTGCTTACTTTCTATTTTAACATTCTCTATCTACTTTTCTGTTAAAATGTAATAATCACTTATTCTTCTGTTGTTTGGATACTTTACATTAGTTTTGGATGATACCACACATTTGGGTATCAATCTGATACCAAGTAGTTACAGGATCATACATTGGTCATAATCTCAGTCCTCATGTCCAGGGACAATATAATCATAGTAGTATCGACTAGATACGCTCCTGTACTTGGTATCATTACAGTGGATGTTAGGTGTACTGTAGATCCACCAATGTCGTTTGTTTACATTGTGACGCTGATAGGGATGATACTCGTAAGAAACTTATTTTATTTGTCGCCATGGAAGCCAGGATTAGTGATTTAGAAGTAGCTAAAACACTGCCGACTGCGGCTGGACGTTAGCCGCTAGCTAGCTAGCCATGTTTTAAAGCACCTCTTCCTGAGGGCGTTTCAGTGTTATAGCTTCATCTTTATCGTTAGTTTTTAAGCCAAAATGCGTCCGTTCTCCCTTTTCTGTCTACACACTGTGTCTGTTTGTAAGTACTCTGTGATTGTGCGCTGCCGAACCTGCTCCTCTGCTCGTAAAACCAGCAATGTGAGGGAATGACGACGACGCACCATTATGCCTGTAAAAAAAATAATTTTACTTTTCAAACAGAGTATAGGACCGTTTTTGATTCATTAGAACCGCGATACTATACTAGTACCGGTATACCGTACAACCCTAGTAGTAGCTAATAAAGCCTCATTGAATAGTTTCTGTTTTGAAAAAGTGATCGGAAAGAAAACTTTGGTGAGAGAGCCTTTTCCGCTGACTTGGACGTTATATCAAATTAAGTATTGCAAGCTTTCCAAAAGTAATGCATCATTCTACTGTCACCTGTCGTACAACGACCCACAATTCACAATGAAAGATGTTATTGTGAATGTGTAAAGAAGAAACACAAACAAACAAGGATGGCATTTAAATAGTAGCAGACATAACCTTTCAGTGAGTTGTAAGACTGTGTTGATGTAATGTAATGCTGCACAATATGATGTCACTCACTATGATTGGCAGTTGCAGTGTTTGGCCTGTTTTAATAGCATCCTGTCTGGTGACTCAGCAGCACCCTCCTAGGGGACCTGGCAACCCAGACACACGTTGACTAAGCACGTCTCTGCCAACTTTCTGTGGTGTCCCCACTTGTTTACTCACTCAGCGCTCCACCACATCAGTCAATGTGCACCTTTGTATTTTTAAGACCATAAGGCGCATTAAATGGGCCATATTATGATTTTATTTCTACATTGAAAACACTTCCTTGTGGTCTACATAACATGTAATGGTGGTTCTTTGGCCAACATTTTGCATAGATTATGTTTAACAGACCATCTTCAAACCGCTTTCTGAGAGTTTGGTGGGTGTGTTTTTTTACGTGCCTCCACTTCGACTGTCTTCTCCCTGTCATCTTTATTGTACCGGTAGATTTTAGCGCTTCCAAACCTCTAAAGGCTTAGTGGCCACATGCGTGGACGGCCCCTATTAGCTCTTATATCCAAAATTGTGTACACTACTGAATTGGGGTCTTATGGACACTTATGTGGACACTTATACTGCCATCTGGTGGTGTCAGAAGAGTATAACATACAATGGAATTTGGAAAAAAAAAAAGTGTAAAAATAAGAATTAGCATGTCAGTAAACATGAAGTACACATTTGTGTACTTATGGACTAAGTACATCATATCAAAAGATGATTCTTAGTTTTTATTCTAATTAGGGTTCAATAAGCCCAAATAGCAAAGAGAAATAAAAAAAAAAAGCATGTAAACAAACAGCTTGGGCCTTAAGAGGTTAAGTCTACTGACAGATTAGGTAAGAACTGTAAGATACTTTGTAACAAAAATAGCAACAGCGGAGGATGAATGCTTATTGACAACAACGCGGACTACATAGGCGGACGCGCGCAAATTTCTGAGACTTATGCAGATCCCAAATACACATCAGCAGGAACCAATAGGTAAGAAAAGTTGGTTTTGTATAATAGGGCAAAACAAAACGCCAGATAATGTCTCCTAATAGGTGCCATTTTGGAGTCCTTGTACACACTCCATAAAAATACCCATATGTTGAAGCACAGTACGTCTGACTACAGTACAATCCAAAAAAGCGGTGCGGCTTCATAGCTTACCAAAGTTGTACTCAAACATTTTGAGAGATATTTGAGGGGCTGTGTGTAATGTTCTATATTCTCAATGAAGCATCAACGTTTTGGTCTTGCTTGCTTTCCAGAACTTGCTAGCGTCATTGTTTGAACAGGCGTCAACCTGCAGTCCACAGGTATATCTTATGTGTGACTGCTAGAGGTGGGGGAAATAATCGATTTTCAGATTCATCGGTCACTCATCGCAATTCGGACCGAGACGATTATAAAATCGATTGGCAAATGTCAATGATCGTTTTATTTATTGTAAATAAAGTAATACAGACAGTTCTGAAGTTTGGCTGACTGCAGCGAGCCATCTCACTGAGAGATTCGACCAGCTCCTTTTATTTTAGGGCACTTATGTTCCAGTTTTGCACACATTACCAATAATCTAGTAAATGTGAGAATTAATGTAACTGTTTCTTATCACAAATGGGCAAAATAGGGCAAAACAAAACACCAGATATTGTCTCCTAATAGGTGCTATTTTGGAGTCTTTGTACACACACACCATAAAAATACCCGTATGTTGAAGCACAGTACGTCCGACTACAGTACCATCCATAAAAGCGGTGCGGCTTCGTAGCTTACCAAAGTCGTACTAAAACATTTAGAACTATTTTTGAGGGCCTTGTGTAATGTTCTATATTCTCAATGAAGCATCAACGTTTTGGTCTTGCTTGCTTACCAGAACTTGCTGGCGTCATTGATTGAACAGGCGTCAACCTGCAGTCCACACGTATCCCATATGTGGGTGGGAGAAATAATCCATTTTTAGATGCATCACAATTCGGACCGAGACGATTATAAAATGGATTGGTAGATGTCAATGATCGTTTTATTTATTGTAAATAAAGTAATGCAGACAGTTCCGAAATTTGGCTGACTGCAGTGAGCCATCTCACTGAGAGATCCGACTAGCTCCTTTATTTTAGGGCACTTATGTTCTAGTTTTGCACACATTTCCAATAATCTAGTAAATGTGAGAATTTAAGGAGTCATATGTAGAAATCTCATGTCAAGTCATCATTAAATGGCCCTGATATGTCATGTTCTTTTGAATACCTTTATAACTGATAATGGTAGTTCAGCCGGGATATGCTCATTCCAAAATGAGATTGACAGACCCGAAATCGTGTTATTATTTTCATTTCGATGCCCCGCCCTCCATTGTTTGACCAGTTAGAAAGTCTGTGAGTGCGTCACATTAAGATTGCCACTGGTAAAGTTACTAAACATGTCAGACCTTAGTAAATCTAAAAGGCCTCGTTACGATTCTCAACTTATTCATGACAAAGCCAGGAACGAAACGAAGATTTGTATCGGGGATGCCTTTATATTTACAGTTCTACAAACCTAAATGAAGGAAGAAGTGTACAGAAATAACACTAAGGAAGGAAAATAGTCAAAGAGAAGGAACATCAATCCTCAACAAACAAACAGTGCAGTGTGAAAGCCGATGTGTTTACTTTGTAATTAAGTAAACGCAGTCTCAAAGAAATAAACCCTGCGGAAGCATTCGCATCTTGAAACTGATGTAGTTAAATAGCCCTGCGGTACGCCGTGAAATATACCTTGGGTAATTTATATATATATGTCATACTGGTAAAAAAACGCATGCAATGTATGAATAAAAATTGCGTTTTTAACCACTCCTATCTAATCCAGCAGTAACACTAGCACGTCATCTGAATACAACAGACCTTACTGTAGGCTTTGTAAAGTCACGCTACCTCGAAATCAGGGGTCGGCAACCCAAAATGGTCAAAGAGCCATATTGGACCAAAAATACAAAAAAAATCTGTCTGGAGCCGCAAAAAATAAAAGCCTTCTATAAGTGTCATAATGAAGTCAACACATGATATAAGTGTCTATATTAGCCTACTATCAAAATTACTATGTGTCGCAGGCTGACACAAATCTTTGTTGACAGAAATGTAATAATTATCCTACATTTTTACAACATTGGAAAACATTAGTAAAATGCATGCTTCTCAGGGAGTGATATAACTCCTCTAAATTATTGTCTTATAATGGCCAAAGGTATAGATGTGTGTGTCCAAGTTAAAGGAAACAGCAGGCTGTCTTCTTCTAATGGATTTATAACAATCTATGCAAGCTGGGTAACGTTTGCTGTGGTCTGGAACAACATGGCGTACAAAAAACTATCAGACATGCAGCCAATATTACATACAGATAATGTGTCATGAGACATGCAAATATAAATGAAATAGGACATAAGTAAAGGAAATGAAATGAGCTCAAATATACAGTAGTGGTCAAAAGTTTACGGTACATATTTCTTGTGATAGAGTGATTGGAGCACATCATTGTTGGTCACAAAAAACATTCATGAAGCATTCATGGCCAAACAGCTCAATTTTTGTTTCATCTGACCTCACAAGATAAGACCTCGTGTGGTCCGATGAAACAAAAATGAGCTGTTTGGCCACAATATCCAGCAATATGTTTCGAGGAGAAAAGGTGAGGCCTTTAATCCCAGGAACACTACACTTACCGTCAAGCATGTTGGTGGTAGTATTATGCTCTGGGCCTGTTTTTCTGCCAATGGAACACATGTCAAAAGTGGTAAAGGAATGGCTAAATCAGACTAGAATTAAGGTTTTAGAATGGTCTTCCCAAAGTCCTGACTTAAACATGTGGACAATGCTGAAGAAACAAGTCCATGTCAGAAAACCAACAAATTTGGCTGAACTGCACCAATTTTGTCAAGAGGAGTGGTCAAAACTTGCCAAGGGACATGTAACCAAATATTATATATGTTATATAATATGTATACTTTTGACCCAGCAGATTTGGTCACATTTTCAGCAGACCCATAATAAATTCATAAAAGAACCAAACTTCATGAATGTTTTTTTTGTGACCAACAAGTATGTGCTCCAATCACTCTATCACTAAAAATATGAGTTGTAGAAATGATTGGAAACTCAAGACAGCCATGACATTATGTTCTTTACAAGTGTATGTAAACTTTTGACCACGAACGAGGCATAATGATGCAATACGTACATAAAGCTAGCCTAAATCACATGTTAGCATATATTAGCTTGCACTCATGCACTGATTAGCACTCCGCACATGTCAATAACATCAACAAAGTTCACCTTTGCGCATTCACACACAGCATACAATGTTTGGTGGACAAAATGAGACAAAAAAAAGGAGTGGCATAAGACATGTCTTTCTCTGGCATCCATCCATCCATTTTCTACCGCTTGTCCCTTTTGGGGTGGCGGGGGGTCGCTGGAGCCTATCTCAGCTGCATTCGGGCGGAAGGCGGGGTACACCCTGGACAAGTCGCCACCTCATCGCAGGGCCAACACAGATAGACAGACAACATTCACACTCACATTCACACACTGGGCATCATCGAAGAAAATTATACATGTAAACAAACTACGGTGAGTTCAAGGACCGGCAAAACTAGTAGGACAAAACCTGCGCTTGCCAAATACTGTCATCAGAGAATCATGTTTAATACAAACAGTGGGATTTCTAACAATTAGGGAGGTTTGTGTCATGTTGTCCTCCTACAGAAACCCTATTAAAACAAAAATATATATTTTTCCATATTCATACATGTTTTAAAACGCTCCAGGGAGCCACTAGGGCGGGGCGCTAAAGAGCTCTGGAGACGCAGGTTGCAGACCCCTGCTCGAAACTAAACAAAATTGATGCTAATTCACCATTTTTTTCCAAATAAGAACCGATAACAGAACCGTTAAGGAACCGAATGGAAAGTGGAATCGGAACCGTAAAAATCCTGTCAATTCCCACCCCTATTCCTCTTTGTGATGCTGAGATGCAGAAAGACAAATACGTCTTGCCCCCCCAACAGTAGAACTCCAGTGACTCAAACGTGTGGAATTCCGCTAGCGGAGGAATGTTCCTGGTAAAGACCACCGCCCACTTCGTTTTTGTGAAATGCTCTTTTTCCGCAAATGGAGATATTAAAACGTAACAAACGACAATGATTTCGCTCATCAGAACACAAAACAAACCCAGGTTGACATGTCAAGTGTGCACCGGGCTCACTAACGGGACTCGAACGCGCTGAACTCAGGTCAACACGTCATTCAAAGTGACAGAAAATCAACATCGTTTTATTTCCTTTAACTTAGGCTGGCGAACATTACGGGTTAAAGGCGAGAGAACCGCTACAGAAATACACGATTCAGTCCGTTCATTCCTCAGTTGACCAGGTCAGGCGTTCGTAGAAAATGCTTTAACATGTCAAACGCAGCACCTGTTCTATCTCTTTAGGTAGCATTTAAAAATAGTTTTTCAAATGCAAAACAACAACAACAATGCTCAGATAAAAAAGCGACTTACGTGCCTTAGAATGGAACAGCCGAGGAAGGAAGAGGTCCTAATAGTTCTCAGCTGCTGGCCAGATGGTGGTAAACTACAGACTGCAGCGTGGGGTTTGAAAACTCAACAAGAAAAGGTTTACTGGGACACATGATACTTAACATTCAAACCCCGCCCACAGTTTGGGAAGAATTCCCTTTTTTTAAGTTACGCATGTGTGAAAAAGGGACCGCTCTCGACAGGAAGGGTTTCACTGAGCTGCATTGTGGCATACCCAGGCACGACCTATAAAACCCCGACATGCCAGAGGTCGCGGTCTGACCTTTTTTTTCTCCGCGGTGAATCAAGATTTGGGTCAACATCTTGGCATCGGTGGAAACGACCAAAAAAAAGGTTTTGAAGGCCACATTAAATCAGCTGTGAAACCCAGTGAAACCATGTCATCTCAGTGACATCTCCACTTCTACCACGGATAGTCATATTTTTACATCTGTGGACAACAACTTGGGCGAAACGAATACTAAAAATGTCTAATCAGTGCTGCTGCGTGCATCTTAGACCTGTTCAAGACCTCCGCTGGAGAGGGATTCATAACAATGGAAACATTTAAACACTAAAATATTAAGAGTCTGCTATGGACTGAAATTATTGCATGCTCGTATTATGACTGATAGTAAAGGGGACATGTCAACCTAAGGACAGGTGTGAAATCAATTAATGAGGCCCGCCAAATTTTTTTAATAGTGGACTGCCACATCATTTTATTGTGGCCTGTTAATTTTAAAGTAGCATGCCACATAATTATAATATGGAACACCACATCACTTTATGTGGTCCACCACTTAATTTAATTGTGGACTACCAAATCGTTTTTTGGGGGACAGTCCCATGATTTTAATGTGGCGTGCCACGTAATTCTAATTTATCATGCCACATCATTTTATGTGGCCCGTCTCATCATTTTAATATGGCACACCACATGATTCTAATTTGGCGCGCCACTTTATTTTGTATTGGCCCGCCATATAATTGTTATGTGGCCTGTTATATAACTTTAATGTGGCACGCTACATAATTCTGATATGGAACACTACATCATTTTACGTGGCCCACCACTTAATTTTATTGTGGACTACCAAAATAATTTTATAGGAGAGAGTCCGATGATTTTATTGTGGCGCACCACGTACTTCTAACTTATCACTATGTGGTGCACCACTTCATTTTCACGTGGCCCGTCTCATCATTTCAATGTGGCACACCACATAATTCTAGTTTGGCACGCTATGTCTTTTTATGTGGTCTGGCACATCATTTAGTTTTGGCCTGTTCCATAACTTTATTGTGGCACACTACATAATTTTGATATGGAACACTACATCATTTTATGTGGTCGACCACTTCATTTTATTGTGGACTACCAAATCCTTTTTTGGGGGACAGTCCCATGATTTTATTGTGGCGCACCATGTAATTCTAATTTATCATGCCACATCATTTTATGTGGTGCACCACTTCATTTTAATGTGGCCCGTCTCATCATTTCAAGTGGCACACCACATGATTCTAATTTGGCACGCTACGTCTTTTTATGTGGTCCTGCACATCATTTCATTTTGGCCCGACGGATCATTTTGTAGTGGCCCGCCATATAATTTTAAAAACGGCCTGTTCCATAACTTTATTGTGGCACGCTACATAATTCTAATATGGAACACCAAATCATTTTATGTGGTCCACCACTAAATTTTATTGGGGACAGTCCCATGATTTTAATGTGGCGCGCCACGTAATTCAAATGTATCATGCCACATCATTTTATGTGGTGCACCACATCATTTTAAGGTGACCCGTCTCATCATTTCAGTGTGGCACACAACATGATTCTAATTTGGCACGCTACGTCTTTTTAGGTGGGCCGCCACTTCATTTTATTGGGGCCCCCCAAAATAATTTTAATGTGGTCTGTTCCATAACTTTAGTGTGGCACACAACATAATTCTGATATGGAACACTACCTCATTGTATGTAGTCCACCACATCATTTAATGTGGCCCACCACTTAATTGTATTGTGGACTACCAAATAATTTTATTGGGGACAGTCCCATGATATAAAAGTGGTGCGCCACGTAGTTTTAATTTATCATCAATTAATTTTAATGTGGCACGCTACATAATTCTATTATGGAACACCACTTCATGTTATGTGGCCCACCACTAAATTTTATTGGGGACAGTCCCATGATTTTAATGTGGCGTGCCACGTAATTCTAATTTATCATGCCACATCATTTTATGTGGTACACCACATAATTTTTAATGTGGCCCGTCTCATCATTTCAATGTGGCACACCACATGATTCTAATTTGGCACGCTCCGTATTTTTATGTGGTCCGGCACATCATTTCATTTTGGCCCGCCACTTTATTTTACAATGGACCGCCACTTCATTTTATTTTGGCCTGTTCCATAACTTTATTGTGGCACGCCACATAAATTTAATATAGAACACCACATCATTTTATGGGGTCCACCATTTAATTTCCTTGTGGACTACCAAATCATTTTATTGGAAACAGTCCGATGATTTTAACGTATTTGTAATTTATCATGCCAGCTATGCGGAGCACTACATCATTTTAATGTGGCCTGTCTCATCATTTCAATGTAGCACACCACATGATTCTAATTTGGCACGCTAAGTTTTTTTATGTAGTCCAGCACATCATTTAATTTTGGCCTGCCACTTCATTTTATGGTGACCCGCCATATAATTTTAAATTGACCTGTTCCATAACTTTATCGTGGCATGCCACATATTTCTGATATGGTACACTACCTAATTGTATGTGGTCCACCACTTAATTTTATTGTTGACTACCAAATCGTTTTATTGGGGATAGTCCCATCATTTCAATGTGGCACACCACATAATTCTAATTTGTCATACCACATAGTGATACACCACATCATTTTTAGTGGCCCGTCTAATCATTTCAATGATTCTATTTTGGCACGCTCCGTCTTTTTATGTGGTCCGGCACATCATTTAATTTTGCCCCGCCATTTCATTTTATTGTGGCCCCCCCAAATAATTTTCAAAGTGGCCTGTTCCATAACTTTTTCTTTTTCTTTTTTTTTTTCAGTGTGGCCTGTTCTATAACTTAAGTGTGGCACGCCACATAATTCTGATATGGAACACTACATCATGTTATGTGGTCCACCACATCATTTAAGGTGGCCCACCACTTAATTTTATTGTGGATTACCAAATCATTTTAATGTGGCCAATTCAATAACTTTAATGTGGCACGCCACATAATTCTGATATGGAACATCACATAATTTTGTGTGCTCCACCTTGTCATTTTTTTAGGGGCCCTATAGGCAGAATTGAACGGCACAATTGGGCTCCATTGTAAGCGGACTTTTGATCGAATTTATTTAATATTTAGAATGCATAACCAAAAAAAAAAGTCCATCGGTCGTCATGATTTTCATAATGATTGTGAACCATAGGCAAAACTCCGAAAAAAGTGCAGTTCCACTTTATCAGGGACAGAACCTAGTTGTATAGTATTTAGTTGTGATTTTTTTGCTTGCAGACTGAGTATATTTTATTTTCATTATTTGTTGTATTTAAATTGGTACTTCAAAAGTTTACATTTCAATTACAATTTTAAATAGACGAAAAATACAAGTAAATTCCATTTGAAAGTGTATACTTGCACTATATTATGGTTATATGGTTATTTGTTGTTAAAAAAAATAATGGCAATAATATCGTTTATCGGCAATAATTTGTAGGTCAATAAATCGTCCGGCAAAATGTGTTATCGGCCTAATATTTGGTTAGTATTTCACAAAGGTCGTACATGGAAGTCAAATGCATTCCTTGTGTTTTCAGAGGCTCCGGTTTGGGATTCAGCTTGGTCAGGGCTTTGGGTGTGGGTGTGTTTTTGTTGGCTCGGTGGCCATTCAGTTTCTGCATGAGGGAGCATTTAAAATCTGGGAAGTCTGCGGATGTGGGCTCGTCGCTTCACACTTTTATTTTGCTTGGGTTTTTTTCTTTCGCTGTGCCCCGCGTTATTGCACATTAGCATCTCGCATGTAGAGTTGTGGCGAAGCGAGGGAAAGTACACGCTCACTCAGCAGCTCAAATCATGTGGAAGTGGAAAAACACTACCGACCAGTTTTTGGTATATATTTAAGTGCATACTTTTTTGATGACTTTGAAGATAATCTACGAGGGATGTCCCAATACAACTTTTCCACTTCCAATACAATTACGATATTGACCGATATTTAATCCGATACGGCATCAGCACATATCGTTACACATACTTGTATCACTTTGTAGTATGGGATGTTAGAAAAGGTTAAATAGTGGAATAAAGAAAAAACACTAACCTATGCTGTCTATAAAAAAATATATATATATTCTGGCGACAACTAGTGGTAACAATTAGGGATGTCCGATAATATCGGACTGCCGAAATTATCGGCCGATAAATGCTTTAAAATGTGATATCGTAAATTATCGGTATCGGTTTCAAAAAGTAAAATGTATGACTTTTTAAAACGCCGCTGTGTACACGGACGTAGGGAGAAGTACAGAGCGCCAATAAACCTTAAAGGCACTGACTTTGCGTGCCGGCCCAATCACATAATATCTACGGCTTTTCACACACACAAGTGAATGCAACGCATACTTGGTCAACAGCCATACAGGTCACACTGAGGGTGGCCGTAATAAACAACTTTAACACTGTTACAAATATGCGCCACACTGGGAACCCACACCAAACAAGAATGACAAACACATTTCGGGAGAACATCCGCACCGTAACACAACAGAACAAATACCCAGAACCCCTTGCAGCACTAACTCTTCCGGGACACTACAATATACACCCCCCGCTACCCCCCCCCCCCCCCCAACCCCGCCCACCTCAACTCCACATACCTCAACCTGTCCCAAATTCCAAGCTGCTGTTTTGAGGCATGTTAAAAAAAAATAATGCACTTTGTGACTTCAATAATAAATATGGCAGTGCCATGTTGGCACTTTTTTTCCATAACTTGAGTTGATTTATTTTGGAAAACCTTGTTACATTGTTTAATGCATCCAGCGGGGCAGCACAGCAAAATGAGGCATAATAATGTGTTAATTCCACGACTGTATATATCGGTATCGGTTGATATCGGAATCGGTAATTAAGAGTTGGACAATATCGGGATATCGGCAAAAAAGCCATTATCGGACATCTCTAGTAATAATTAATCATTAGGTTTAGCGAATGACTCATGATGCAGTTGAACGATCTAGAAACGCATGTTAGTGGATACTTTCTAATACGTTTCTGCATTGGAGTAGGAAGGGGATCCATATAGGCCCCTTTGTCGCGTTTTACCTGACACATGAAACGTGACGAATTGAGGGGGCGCACTATCCGCTTCAACCCGCCAGATGGCAGTAAGGTGCTGAATATCTTAAAATGTGTTCTGTGGCAATTCCAACTTTGACCACAGCGCCAGTTGCTATGCGGAGTAGCGCTTTCCATCATTGCAAAAATGATGAACCCTTTTCCACTTAGCATCAGTCCATTTGAGATGTTTCTGGGTGTTGTTAATAAACGGCTTTGGCGTTGCATAGTAGAGTTTTAACTTGCACTTACAGATGTAGCGACAAGCTGTAGTTACTGACAGTGGTTTTCTGAAGTGTTCCTGAGCCTACGTGGTGATATCCTATACACACTGATGTCGCTTTTTGATGCAGTACCGCCTGAGGGATCGAAGGTCCGTAATATCATCGATTACGTGCAGCGATTTCTCCAGATTCTTTGAACCTTTTGATGATATTACGGACCTTAGATGGTGAAATCCCGAAATTCCTTGCAATAGCTGGTTGAGAAATGTTGTTTTTAAACTGTTTTGCTCACGCATTTGTTCACAAAGTGATGACCCTCGCCTCGTCCTCGTTTGTGAATGACCGAGCATTTCATGGAAGATGCTTTTTGTACCCAATCATGGCACCCACCTGTTTCCAATTAGCCTGTTCACCTGTGGGATGTTCCAAATTTTCTTTCTCAGTCTTTTTTGCCACTTGTGCCAGCATTTTTGAAACATGTCGCAGGCATCAAATTCCAAATGAGCTAATATTTGCAAAAAAATAGCAACGTTTTCCAGTTCGAACGTTAAGTATCTTGTCTTTGCAGTCTATTCAATTGAATATAGGTTGAACATGATTTGCAAATCATTGTATGCTGTTTTTATTTACCATTTACACAACGTGCCAACTTCACTGGTTTTGGGTTTTTTTAGATAGAAGAATAATTTATATATGGTTGTTTAAAATATGCGGCCTGCACATCATTTTAGCCCATCTCAGCAGTTATGTGATGTAAGAATGTGTAATAGCAGTCTATTACCCATTGGCATGCAGTGTGAATGTGCCTGCCGGATATTAGGATGTCTATCACAAATGGGCAATCATTTGACCTCTCACACGAGTGACTGACAGAACTGACAAAAAATAAGTAGTAAATTGGAGTGAAGAGTGAAGATTCACGGAATAACTTCATGGTTGATTCGAATACTTTCAAGCGGTTTTATACAGCCGGGATTTATTAAATAGCCCTGAAGCCTTATGGGAAGAAAATGGGCAGATAACGGCATCAGAAAAAATATGTTTTTATGAATCTGTTAGAATCATGAATGAGATGCCTTTTATCAAGCCAGATGAGTATGATTTCTGAAGAAAAAAAAAAAGGTGAGACCTTCATTGAGGTTCTCAGAGGTGCTTAGAAAGCATGCAGTCTTGGCTGTTGGCAGAGTAGATACTGCATATATCTGTACAACAGCACACATTTAATGTGTAACTTAGGGATGTCCGATAATCAGGGGCGCCGAAAAGGGGGGGTAAAGGAGACGGATTCTCGGGGCCCATGATGGAGGGGGGCCCAGAGAGGCCCCTAATGATGATGAAATTATAATACAGAAAAAATAATGACACTGTGTTGGGGGCCCTGTAAAGATTATTTTCATGGGGCCCAAAATCCCTAGCGGCGCCCCAGCCGATAATATCGGACTGCCGATATTATCGGCCGATAAATGCTTTAAAATGTAATATCGGAAATTATCGATATCGGTTTCAAAAAGTAAAATGTATGACTTTTTAAAACGCCGCTGTGTACACGGACGTAGGGAGAAGTACAGAGCGCCAATAACAGTCACATAATATCTACAGCTTTTCACACACACAAGTGAATGCAAGTCATACTTGGTCAACAGCCATACGGGTCACACTGAGGGTGGCCGTATAAACAACTTTAATACTGTTACAAATATGCGCCACACTGTGAACCCACACCAAACAAGAATGACAAACACATTTCGGGAGAACATCCGCACCGTAACACAACATAAACACAACAGAACAAATACCCAGAACCTCTTGCAGCACTAACTCTTCCGGGACGCTACAATATACACCCCCCCACCACCACCTCAACCCCGCCCACATCAACCTCCTCATGCTCTCTCAGGGAGAGCATGTCCCAAATTCCAAGCTGCTGTTTTGAGGCATGTTAAAAAAAATAATGCACTTTGTGACTTCAATAATAAATACGGCAGTGCCATGTTGGCATTTTTTTCCATAACTTGAGTTGATTTATTTTGGAAAACCTTGTTACATTGTTTAATGCATCCAGCGGGGCATCACAACAAAATTAGGCATAATAATGTGTTAATTCCACGACTGTATATATCGGTATCGGTTGATATTGGAATCGGTAATTAAGAGTTGGACAATATCGGCAAAAAAGCCATTATCGGCACAACTTGTAATCTTGCTTTGCGAGTTGTCTCGTATCAGCAGTTTGTTTCTAGACCCTGCCTGCTAACAGCCAAGGACGGACATCGAGTACCTCGGCACGGACAGGACAGAGACAGGGCGAGATCACGAATGTCAGCACATTTCCATTCTGAATAATCATGTATTGTGTCTACTGGGGCTGCTTCCATTACCCCTCCCTTCAGAAGCAGCACTGAGGGTGGCCGTATAAACAACTTTAACACTGTTACAACTATGCGCCACACTGTGAACCCACACCAAGCAAGAATGACAAACACATTTCGGGAGAACATCCGCACCGTAACACAACATAAACTCAACAGAACAAATACCCAGAACCCCTTGCAGCACTAACTCTTCCGGGACGCTACAATATACACCCCCCGCTATACCCTACCCCCAAAACCCCCAACCCCGCCCACCTCAACCTCCTCATGCTCTCTCAGGGTGAGCATGTCCCAAATTCCAAGCTGCTGTTTTGAGGCATGTTAAAAAAAATAATGCACTTTGTGACTTCAATAATAAATATGGCAGTGCCATGTTGGCATTTTTTTCCATAACTTGAGTTGATTTATTTTGGAAAACCTTGTTACATTGTTTAATGCATCCAGCGGGGCATCACAACAAAATTAGGCATAATAATGTGTTAATTCCACGACTGTATATATCAGTATCTGTTGATATCGGAATCGGTATTTAAGAGTTGGACAATATCGGAATATCGGATCTCAGCAAAAAAGCCATTATCGGCACAACTTGTAATCTTGCTTTGTGAGTTGTCTCGTATCAGCAGTTTGTTTCTAGACCCTGCCTGCTGACAGCCAAGGACGGACATCGAGTACCTCGGCACGGACAGGACAGAGACAGGGCGAGATCACGAGTGTCAGCACATTTCCATTCTGAATAATCATGTATTGTGTCTACTGGGGCTGCTTCCATTACCCCTCCCTTCAGAAGCAGCACTGAGGGTGGCCGTACAAACAACTTTAACACTGTTACAACTATGCGCCATACTGTGAACCCACACCAAACCAGAATGACAAACACATTTCGGGAGAACATCCGCACCGTAACACAACATAAACACAACAGAACAAATACCCAGAACCCCTTGCAGCACTAACTCTTCCGGGACGCTACAATATACACCCCCCGCTACCCCTTACCCCCAAAACCCCCGACCCCGCCCACCTCAACCTCCTCATGCTCTCTCAGGGAGAGCATGTCCCAAATTCCAAGCTGCTGTTTTGAGGCATGTTAAAAAAAATAATGCACTTTGTGACTTCAATAATAAATATGGCAGTGCCATGTTGGCATTTTTTTCCATAACTTGAGTTGATTTATTTTGGAAAACCTTGTTACATTGTTTAATGCATCCAGCGGGGCATCACAACAAAATTAGGCATAATAATGTGTTAATTCCACGACTGTATATATCAGTATCTGTTGATATCGGAATCTGTAATTAACAGTTGGACAATATCGGAATATCGATAAAAAAGGCTTTATCGGCAATTTGTTTCTAGACCCTGCCTGCTGACAGCCAAGGACGGACATCGAGTACCTCGGCACGGACAGGACAGAGACAGGGCGAGATCACGAGTGTCAGCACATTTCCATTCTGAATAATCATGTATTGTGTCTACTGGGGCTGCTTCCATTACCCCTCCCTTCAGAAGCAGCCTCGGTGATGTTAACTAGGGACCTCCCGAATAAATAGAGGAGCACGTGAGACTGTACCTTAGAGCGTAGGGGGAAACTGTAACTGAGTGTACAGCCCAATACGTCTCTCCTCATGAGTAAAATTCAACTCTGTCTCTGCTTGATTCCTTCTTCTTGTCTTATGTAATATATAGTTCGGTGTTTGAACCTGACACATTTTTATCCAGTGGCAGTCAATAAGTTCCTTATTTTTCTCTGTCCTCTTGTTGTGGGGCAGACTGGCTCGTACATGGACATGAATGCGAAAATCGTCCGCTGTTGCCATTTCTAATACAAAGTAGTGTATAGTTCTAACTTATATCTGTCAGCAGGCTCGCTATTAAAGCACTGTTAGAATAATTATGTATATATTATCACACAACTCTTATGCTTAAAGGCCGTTGCTATAGTTATTATCAATTGTGCTGAATATGCACTTTTCTATCCGTGCAAAGGGACATCGTCTCGTATCAGTGTTTGTTTCCAGAATCGGCCTGCTGACTGCCAAGGGCGAACATCGAGTACCGAGACGCAGACAAAGCAGAGACAGGGCGATATCACGAGTGTCAGCACATTTGCATTTCATTAATAGTCATATATTGTGTCTAACCGGGGCTATTGAGATTACCCCCTCCCCTCAGAGACAGCCTCAGTGATGTAACCAGGGACCTCCCAAATTAATAAAGGGAGCACGTGGGCAGGATTTTAGAGCGTAGTTTGGATCTGTAACTACAGTGCAGCCCAATAACGTCTCTCCTCATTGAGCAAAATTCAACTCTGTCTCTGCATGATTCCTTGCTTCTTGTCTGTTTAATAGATGTCATCAGTGTTTGAACCTGACACGCACTAAAAACAACAAGCTTGGCCTGGAGGAGGGCTTTGGCACGTAAACAAGGCCGCCCGCAATACGGCGAATTCTGAAGAGACGGTCAGAAAGCGGCTTGAAGATGGTCTGATGATATGTTATGTAGGCCAGTGGTCCCCAACCGTGGCACTATTGCCGCACAGAAACATTAAATAATTTATAAACTACCACATTTTCCCCGACTTAAGTATTGCCTGTCCCATTAAACACACCAATAAGTTTGTTGATAGATATATATATTACAACGCCTTTGTTATAGTACATGGGACAATGCACATTAATGGACATATACAATGTTAATGTGCCAGATTGTAGCCAAAGGCAAATTTCCATCTGCAGTGCACTCCAATATTTACACTGAATTAGTAATCTTACTCTTGATTTTGATCATAATCAATAATTATATCTAACCTACTTACAGTTTACTACCTTGTCAATCGATATAAACAAAAAGAGCATATTATTGTCAGGTTCAAACACTGATGACATCTATTAAACAAGACAAGAAGCAAGGAATTAAACAGAGACAGAATTAAATTTGGCTCAATGAGGAGAAACGCGTACACCTGTACCTTTTGTACAGTGTTCCACGCTCTGACGAAAGATTGTACGCCTCCTCTTTTATTTGGACTTTCCCTGATTACATGGCAACAGCTGTTTCTAAGGGAGGGGGGTTGTAAACAGCCATCGCCTTTGATTACAAAACAGTTCAAAGAAAAGGTCGGTTCAAAGAAAAGGTCGTAAAAGAGTTTAAAGAAGAGGTCCCTGGAGGGGAGTCAGGTCCTGCTTTCTCTTCGCTTTGTAGATCTCGGGTCAAGACAATATCTTTCTGTTGATTACAATACATCAAAGAAACAGAACACCTTCATGTTGCACAGTGGAGTTTTACAAGACTATTGCTTGGTAGGATCAAAGACAATGTTTGTCTTCTCGCCGGTAACTCATGGCAACACAAAGTTTTGTGATAACTTTGATACAATTACTCTGACAATTATTAATTTAACAAATAAACCTAATAGGCTTAGGTCAGGCCTACCAAATAAACAATACATTTACTATGTATTATGCTGTGCTAAAATAAACAAAATATAATAATAATAAATATATTTCATACAACTTTCCTCCAGAAGGTCTTATCTTTGTCCATGTGATGTCAGATGAAACAAAAATTGAGCTGTTTGGCCACAATACCCAGCAATATGTTTGGAGGAGAAAAGGTGAGGCCTTTAAACCCAGGAACACCACTCCTACCGTCAAGCATGGTGGTGGTAGTATTATGCTCTAGGCCTGTTTTGCTGCCAACGGAACTGGTGCTTTACAGAGAGTAAATGGGACAATGAAAAAGGAGGATTACCTCCAAATTCTTCAGGACAACCTAAAATCATCAGCCCGGAGGTGGGGTCTTGGGCACAGTTGGGTGTTCCAACAGGACAATGACCCCAAACATGCGCCAGAAGTGGTAAAGAAATGGCTAAATCAGGCTAAAATTAAGGTTTTATAATGGCCTTCCCAAAGTCCTGACTTAAATGTGTGGACAATGCTGAAGAAACAAGTCCATGTCAGAAAACCAGCAAATTTAGCTGAACTGCACTAATAATGTCAATAGGAGTAGTCAAAAATTCAACCCCTATCTCCCGAATTCAGAGGTCTCAAGGTTGGCAAGTATGTGTCCGAGGGTACAGTATCTACGCGTTTCTCCTCAATTGAGCTAAATTGAATTCTGTCTCTGTTTAATTCCTTGCTTCTTGTCTTGTTTAATAGATGTCATCCGTGTTTGAACCTGACATAAATGGTTTTCGCTTTGCATAGTAGAGCTTTAACTTGCACTTACAGATGTAGCGACGAACCGTAGTTGCTGACAGTGCTTTTCTGAAGTGTTCCTCAGCCCATGTGGTGATATCCTTTACACACCGATGTCACTTTTTGAAAACATGCGTTCACTTTTTGTGAGTTTGTGTAGTTTGACTGTTCAAAAAACACATTTCCAAAGACTGCTATTGTATTGGAACATAGTCTTTGCCTAAGAAAAAGATGAAACAGAGACAGCCTTAACTTGAAAGGTGATTTCAATTGGACACAAATCTCCTGTCAAGTGTTGCTGAGAAACCCTCTCATTGTGTCTTAGACCGCCGATGACAGGATCTTTATACGTCTTCCAGATTCCTGCTGCTAAGAGACTTGAGCTGTACAACTGTCGAATATAAAAGAGAATCAGTAATAAAATATACCGTTGACACGAGCATGAACTAAGGTGGAAAGATGACGCGACGTACTGAACATATTTAATGATTTCCCAGTGACCTCTTTTGGACCTCCAACACCAAATTGTTAATTATTGCTTGTGTGTTTATGGGTGATTGCCCTGCTGGAAATGTGTGCGGTCCAGCTGTTGTAACAAAACATGACCACACCATAACGCCACGAGTTGCTCGTTCTCTTAGGTCTGAAAGCTTCATTCACCTTGACTCTTCCTGATATACAGGACGTATTGTTATTGTTGCAAAATAATTCAATATTTTCCCCGTCTGACCTCGCTCAGCAGGTATCTGATCTTGTGATTGTTTAGTCTTAGGTGTTTAGAATAGCCACAGAACTGGCAATTCCCCCTTCTGTGATCCTTTACCCGGATTATTAGCCCGTCTAATAAGACCTGTCAAACTTAATATGTTGTGCCACCAAGTAAAGGCTACCGGCTGAAGTTAATCATCATCACTAACATGAAAACCTGGCCTTGTTAAAAGGGGAACTGTTGTTTATTTTCCATTCACAAACCCCGTTTCCATAGGAGTTGGGAAATTGTGTTGGATGTAAATATAAACGGAATACAATGATTTGCAAATCCTTTTCAACCCATATTCAGTTGAATGCACTACAAAGACAAGATATTTGATGTTCAAACTCATAAACTTTATTTTTTTTTGCAAATAATAATTAACTTAGAATTTCATGGCTGCCACATGTGCTAAGGTAGTTGGGAAAGGGCATGTTCACCACTGTGTTACATCACCTTTTCTTTTAACAACACTCAATAAACGATTGGGAACTGAGGAAACTAATTGTTGAAGCTCTGAAGGCGGAATTCTTTCCCATTCTTGTTTTATGTAGAGCTTCAGTCGTTCAACAGTCCAGGGTCTCCGCTGTCGTATTTTACGCTTCATAATGCGCCACACATTCTCGATGGGAGACAGGTCTGGACTGCAGGGGGGCCAGGAAAGTACTCGCACTGTTTTTTTACGAAGCCATGCTGTTGTGACACGTGCTGAATATGGCTTGGCATTGTCTTGCTGAAATAAGCAGGGGCGTCCATGAAAAAGACGACGCTTAGATGGCAGCATATGTTGTTCCAAAACCTGTATGTACCTTTCAGCATTAATGGTGCCTCCAGAGATGTGTAAGTTACCCATGTCTTGGGCACTAATGCACCCCCATACCATCACAGATGCTGGCTTTAGAACTTTGCGTCGATAACAGTCTGGATGGTTCGCACAATATGTCAAATATTTCCAAAAACAATTTGAAATGTGGACTTGTCAGACCACAGGACACTTTTCCACTTTGCATCAGTCCATCTTAGATGATCTCGGGCCCAGAGAAGCCGGGGGCGTTTCTGGGTGTTGTTGATAAATGGCTTTGGCTTTGCATAGTAGAGCTTTAACTTGCACTTGCAGATGTAGCGACCAACTGTATTTAGTGACAGTGGTTTTCTGAAGTGTTCCTGAGCCCATGTGGTGATATCCTTTAGAGATTGATGTCGGTTTTTGATACAGTGCCGTCTGAGGGATTGAAGGTCACGGTCATTCAATGTTGGTTTCCGGCCATGCCGCTTACGTGGAGTGATTTCTCCAGATTCTCTGAACCTTTTGATGATATTATGGACCGTAGATGTTGAAATCCCTAAATTTCTTGCAATTGCACTTTGAAAATCGTTGTTCTTAAACTGTTTGACTATTTCCTCACGCAGTTGTGTACCTCGCCCCATCCTTTCTTGTGAAAGACTAAGCATTTTTTGGGAAGCTGTTTTTATACCCAATCATGGCACCCACCTGTTCCCAATTTGCCTGTTCACCTGTGGGATGTTCCAAATAAGTGTTTGATGAGCATTCCTCAACTTTATCAGTATTTATTGCCACCTTTCCCAACTTCTTTGTCACGTGTTGCTGGCATCAAATTCTAAAGTTAATGATTATTTGCAAAAAAAAAAAATGTTTATCAGTTTGAACATCAAATATGTTGTCTTTGTAGCATATTCAACTGAATATGGGTTGAAAATGATTTGTAAATCATTGTATTTCGTTTATATTTACATCCAACACAATTTCCCAACTCATATGGAAACGGTGTTTGTAAGACAAGAACACATGCCGTGAATTCCGGAATAAAAGCCGTTGCTTTTTCTCTTACACTTTGAACCCTGCGGCTTATAAGACGGTGCAGCTAATGTGTGGATAGTTAAAATATATATATTTTTAAAACCAAGCAAATACACCGAGAAAGTGTTTCATTATAAGTGCTATGTCACCATCTTGTGGACAAGTTCTCTTACTGCAGGTGTCCTTCGATTTGCGGGTAGCGCTTTGTTCGTCAAAAATGCCACAAAGATGCAGCAGCATATAGACAAGTGCCCAATAATATATAACATTATTTTAATTCCCCATTAATTCCCATGGACGGTGTCCAACTTTGAATAATCAACAAATGGTCAATATTTCCAAACTTCCCAAGCTTAACTTCCCGTGGTAAATTTCCGGGAAGTTTCCGGAAATTTACCAGAAAACTTTCCACCCCTTTGGGACCCTAGCGCTTATAATAACAATGTTGCTAACTGTTAGATTAATTATCTCTAAGTTATCACAAAACTTTGTGTTAGATTGAGTTCAGCTCACCCTGCGAGAGGACAAAAGCTGTGTTTGATCTTACCAATCAAAAGGCTTGTAAAACTCCACTGTGTAGGATGGGAAGCGACATGAAGGTGTCGGTTTCTTTCTTCTATTGTAATCCACAGGAAGATTTTGTCTTGACCCGAAATCTACAAAGCAGAGAGGAAGCAGGGCCTGACTCCCCTCCAGGCACCTTTTCTTTGAACTGTTTTACGACCTTTTCTTTGAACTGTTTTGTAACCAAAGGCGATGGCTGTTTACGACCCCCCTCCCTTAGAAACAGCAGTTGCCATGTAATCAGCGAAAGTCCAAATAAAAGAGGAGGCGTACAATCTTTCGTCAGAGCGTGGGACGACACTGCACAAGGGTACAGTGTCTACGTGTTTCTCCTCGATTGAGCTAAATTGAATTATGTCTGTGTTTAATTCCTTGCTTCTTGTCTTGTTTAATAGATGTCATCAGTGTTTGAACCTGACATTAACACTTGGTTAACATTCACGAGATATAAACGGAGTATTATTTACGGGTTTTGGATGTTTTTTTAGAGGGCTTTATGGGCGGAATAGTGTACACCCATTAGTTGCATTGTTAGCCGCCTCATACTTGCTGTACAAAAGACACATTTCTTGTCTTGTAGGCATAAATTTAAAAAATAAGGTGCAGTTCCCCTTTAAGTCTGAGGGGCAGCACATGTTGGCATGTCTTCCCCACAGCCTGGAGCTAGAAGTTCCATTTATAGTGTGCTACCCAACCCTCAGTGACACAGTAGGTCATTCTCGGGTGGATGTAGTGTTCTATTAATGATATAAATACATTTTATTCAACTCGGGTCTCTCAGCAGCAGGAATCTGGAAGAGACATAAAGATCCTCTCATCAGTGAGCTCAGACACAATGGCGTGTTTCTCAGCAACACTCTCTGAGAACATTGAGCTTTCTGTGGTCACTTGGACAAAAGCATGTAGAGAAATCGTCCACAGATGGACAACCGTCAATATTTATCGCACTTTTTCAATTGCAAAATGGCGAGCCTTTTCAATACTTTCACATTCTTGAAATGTGAACTGAACACAAATTGAATAGTGCTTGCAGACTAGTGTTCAAGTATGAAAGGAGACATGCTTTAATTGATTAAAACAGTTCCTAGGTGTCTTAAAGGCCTACTGAAACTCACTACTACCGACCACATGGTCTGATAGTTTATATATAAATGATGAAATCTTAACATTGCAACACATGCCAATACGGCCGGGTTAGCTTACTAAAGTGCAATTTAAAATTTTGCGCGACATATCCTGCTGAAAATGTCTCGGTATGATGACGTCGCGGATTGTAGAGGACATTTTGAGACAGCATGGTGGCCAGCTATTAAGTCGTCTGTTTCATCGCAAAATTACACAGTATTCTGGACATTTGTGTTGGTGAATCATTTGCAATTTGTTCAATGAACAATGGAGACAGCAAAGAAGAAAGCTGTGGGTGGGAAGCGGTGTATTGCGGCCGACTTCAGCAACACAAACACGGCCGGTGTTTCATTGTTTACATTCCCGAAAGATGACAGTCAAGCTTTACCATTGGCCTGTGGAGAACTGGGACAACAGAGACTCTTACCAGGAGGACTTTGAGTTGAATACGCAGACACGGTACCGTGAGTACGCTTCCAAACATTTGATCGCTTGCCCGTACGTGCGTGCCGCTATGTGCATGTCACGTACGTAAATTTGGGGACTTTGGGGAAATATATGTGCTGTATGAACTTTGGGGAGGTGAACGGTACTTTGGGCTGTGGGATTGATTGTGTTGTGCAGGTGTTTGAGTTGTATGGGCGGGTTATATGGACGGGAGGGGGGAGGTGTTTGTTATGCGGGATTAATTTGTGGCATATTAAATATAAGCCTGGTTGTGTTGTGGCTAATAGAGTATATATATGTCTTGTGTTTATTTACTGTTTTAGTCATTCCCAGCTGAATATCAGGTCCCACCCGCCTCTCACAGCATCTTCCCTATCTGAATCGCTCCCACTGCTCTCTAGTCCTTCACTCTCACTTTTCTCATCCACAAATCTTTCATCCTCGCTCAAATTAATGGGGAAATCATTGCTTTCTCGGTCCGAATCGCTCTCGCTGCTGGTGGCCATGATTGTAAACAATGTGCAGATGTGAGGAGCTCCACAACCTGTGACGTCACGCTACTCGTCTGCTAATTCCGGTACAGGCAAGGCTTTTTTATCAGCGACCAAAAGTTGCAAACTTTATCGTCGATGTTCTCTACTAAATCCTTTTAGCAAAAATATGGCAATATCGCGAAATGATCAAGTATGACACATAGAATGGACCTGCTATCCCCGTTTAAATAGGAAAATCGCATTTCAGTAGGCCTTTAACGCCAAGTCATTGGCGTAAAGTTGGGTACATGTGAAAAAAACATCCCAAAGACTGGTGTATTATGTCGAAATGTGTTAAAGTACACACATTACAGATCTACAACTTTCTGAAAATGAGTTTGCCGAAGTATCAGACCAGTTTAGATCCAGTTAAGAAGGTATTAAAGCGGTAGTTTCCAAGAACACCACCAGCTACCTAATGTAACCATTAGTTGTTTAACAGAACATATATGTTTTAAAATCGTCTACACTTTTTACGATTGCTAAGTTTATGTAAAAAAAAAAAAGACGCTGGCCCGAAATAAATGATTGATCACATGCAGGCAGTGATGGGCAGTAACAAGCTACATGTAGCTAAGCTACAGGGTTTAACTACATGTTTCCATGAATTGATTAACGTGGACCACGACTTAAACAAGTTGAAAAACTTATTGGGGTGTTACCATTTAGTGGTCAATTGTACGGACTATGTACTGTACTGTGCAATCTACTAATAAAAGTTTCAATCAATCAATCAAAGCTTGACGGTAACTTAGCTACTTGTTTAACGAGTAGCTTTTCCAGTAGCTTAGCTACTTTTAGACCCATGTAGCTAGGTAGCTTATATCAAATCTACTAGCGACAAAGAGAGAAAATGGACTGCGAGTCCAGGCCAAAAAAAATACGGAGAAAATACAATGACCTGGATCAATGAGAACATCTATACGTACGGAGAATATCCATGATTGGCTAAGGTTAAGGCGAAACATTACGGAATGGCCAATCAGAAAGCAAGATAAGACGGGTCATCGAAACTAGTAAACAAAATTAGAGATGTCAGATAATATCGGACTGCCAATATTATCGACCGATAAATGCTTTAAAATGTAATATCGGAAATTATCGGTATCGGTTTCAAAATTATCGGTATCGGTTTCAAAAAGTAAAATTCATGACTTTTTAAAACGCCGCTGTTTTTCACGGACGTAGGGAGAAGTCCAGAGCGCCAATAAACCTTAGAGGCATGTTTAAAGTTAAAAGATTGCAAACCAAACATTACATAAATTTAACATAAAAGTCTAATCTGGCTGTGAGCAGGCTATGGTATAAACACATTTTGTTGTGCGTTACACAAATTATATTTATATCAGTGTTACTTACTCTTCCAAAGTTTTACCAATATCATTGCAACGACTGTCTTTTCAAACGGGGTGCAGCACTCATTTCCCAGAGTCTGCTTTGGCCATTCAATGGGACATTCTTCAAAGTTCTACAATTCCCACATGTTTCATCTGATTCAAATTGTTCCAACTTCAAAATATCCAGCCTGTTTGGGAATTGTGTGCTCTACTTAAACAATTCTAAAAAAGTTCCAGGATTTTTATTACAACTTCAGCATTGGAGCATTCACACACAATTTTTTCAGGATTTGCCTCATCTCGTTGTTTATAAAGTCAGTAATTCTTCTTTGATTGCAATAAGTGTATCATAAGATTTTCTGTTAAAATATAGCTAATAATGACACTTTTTGTGATCCCCTTTCTTTTGAAAAGTATCGAAATAAATTTATTGGTATCGGCACAAGCCTATTAAATACAAAGTCATGTCACGTTTTATTTAAATAGCCCCAATTCATATTTTGAGCAGGTATACAACCAGAATGGAATAGAATACGAGACAACGGGATGAAATAAAGAGAAGTGTGTATGGGCTATCGCTCACCTCAAGCAATAGAATAGACGGTATTCTGCCCTTGCAAAACGTTCTCAGCTTTGTTCGGCTACACAAATACTTAACAGCCTGAAAAAAGGGAAGCTGAGGATTGATGTTCCTTCCTTTGAAATATGTTCCTTGCTCAGTTTGAGTTCTTAACACTATTTTCTCCATTTAAGCCTGTAAGAAGACAAAGGTTCCGACCGAGTTCCGTTAAGAAGCCTACACATGTGGATTTCTGCTGCTTTATCTAGTCTATCCATCACTGAAAAGGTCCGACAAGGAATAATGACGCAAGGCGGAACAGACGGTGAAAGTGTAGTCTGCTTTTTCAAATCACCTACACATCAGTTGGAAATATTTTACATGATCAGTGCAGCAGTATATTAAATATGCTGACTGAGACATTTGAACAGGTGATTGCATTACTTTATAAATACAGGCAACAACTGAAAAAACAGTTCAGCAGCCCTGCAGGACTGTTCTGAAACTACAGACTTGGCCATACTTGCAGAAAAGACAGACCTGGAGAGCTAGTGTGGTCTCACACATTGACATTTTCACAGAAAAAGTGACGATTAGGGCTGGGCGATACGGACATACTTGCCAACCCTCCTGGATTTTCCGGGAGACTCCCGAAATTCAGAGCCCCTCCCGAAAATCTCCCGAAATTCAGGCACACAATATAAACAGCGTACCTGCCCAATCATGTTATAACTGTAGAATGATGGAGGGCGAGTTCTTGGTTTCTTATGTGGGTTTATTGTTAGGCAGTTTCATTAACGTCCTCCCAGCGCGGCAACAACACACAACAACAGCAGTCACGTTTTGTCTATCGTAAAGCAGTTCGTCTGCCGCAAACAGCAATGTTGTGACACTCTTAAACAGTACAATACTGCCATCTAGTGCATTTGATGAAAGCACTTTTTGCGTGCCACACAGCATGTTCAGCATGGTTAGAAAAATAGTGACAAATAGAACAAGGATGGACAATTCAAACCTTAACTCTACAATGAGTAGATGAGTGTTATGTGTGTGTATATGTGTAAATAAATAAATAAACACTGAAATTCAAGTATTTCTTTTATTTATTTTTATATATATATATATATATATATATATATATGAAATACTTGACTTAGTATTTCTTATATATATATATATATATATATATATATATATATATATATATATGAAATACTTGACTTGGTGAATCCTAGCTGTAAATATACTCCTCCCCTCTTAACCACGCCCCAACCACGCCCCCGCCCCGCCCCCCACCCCCAAGCTCCCGAAATCGGAGGTCTCAAAGTTGGCAAGTATGGATACGGACCAAAACTGATATCACCGTATTTTTAGGCCCAATGGCGATATACGATAAGTATCTGTATTTTAAACAAAACTGTCAAAGTGTATAGTTTAAACTCAACACCACATGACTGTTACTGCCAGTGTTCTGAAAATTCTTCTTAAAAAGTAATTATAGGTACTTAACCAAAATAGTAACTTAATTTCTAATGGAAATATTGTGTAATAAATGCGGAAGCCTGCCATCCAGGCCAGCTTCTCATTCACTTCCAGAGACGTAGTCTTGCAGAGACAATGGCCATGTATTTTAAGTTAATGTTTGAAGCTTTTTTCAAATCAAATTAATCAATGTAATCAATGATGTCACGCTGTGGTTGCGGCTTACTACGCGGTTCGTTTTCCCGGGATGCAAACGGACGACTCCGGACAGGACTTGCAGGTAGGAACATCATTTAATTCTCAAAAAACACTCAAAGAGGTACAAAAACAGAAAACCAACCGACGGAACAAGGTACCAATCGCACTCGAAACTAAACTTAGCATAGGCTAGGGGACAAACAAAAATTACGTGGCGCGAGCATGAAGCAAACAAAGAAGCCAGACTGACTAACTGGCAAAGGCAGGCTTAAATAATGTCTCTTGACGAGCAACAGGTGAGCATCCCGAACACAGGAGGCAGGTGCAAATAATAAGTAGCCATGGTAACAAACTCAGGAGGTGCACAAACAGGAACTAAAGGAGTCCAAAACAAACAGAAAACACAAAACATGATCCGGAGCACGGATCATGACAAATGATTTGTTGCAGCCCAAAATACTAAAGTGTTTAGATCCATAGTTTTAACTAACACAACATATATTTAGCCATTTTTGTTATTGTTTACAAAGTCAGGGAATAAATACCTGGCTAGGTTCCTATTTTAAAGGGCAAAAACCAAAGGATTTGAATCCGAGCCAAGAATTTATTATGTTTAGTTATGTTGCACTATTGACTTCATTGTGCTCAAACTTTTATATAGGTATTAAAAGGGGAATAAGAAAATAAAGAAATAATTAATTGACATCCTCGTATGTCCATTACTGCCCCTGTAACTTATTCGCGTTGGATTCATATCCAAATTTGTAGCATTGGCCAAAACTGACATAAAGAAGCCAAACCACAAAAGAATGAGTGTTTAGTACATTTTAACATATGACCATCTTACAACAGAAAGTAACAAGCTATGAACAGTAAATTAGCAAGTAGATTAATAATAGTTTTAAGAAAACAGTACATCCAACAATGACAGATTGTTAAGACTCTTTGTAACCCATTCTGAAATGGTTCTATAGATAATATATATCGTTATTGCCCATCCCGAGTAGGGCATTAAAAATCTCACTGGCTACAGGGACAGTAGCACGTCGTTAATCCTCGGACAACACCTTACCGGACAGTCGGACACCTTGAACCAGGTCTTTGCCCGCTTTGATCAGTGCAAGAGCCGAACTCAAAACTATCCTGCACTTCCGGAGAGGGACAACGCCCCTATTCAGCTACAGCAGCACTATAAAGAGCCACACTATGTAGAGTCAACACAAGGAAAGCAGATGGTGTGACAGGAAAGGTGCTTAAGGCATGTAGCCCTAAGCACCAGAACGTATGACGCAAAGAAGCAGAAGAAATGGACCAAAGACAAAGGAGGTTGGGGACTGACTTGTTGAACAAGGGCCATGAAACAACAACTGCTAGGAATGTAAAAACAGAAGTTTTCACTCGTCAACCTCAAAGATTCATTGTCAATTCCTCCAAGTCATGCAACAGAATGTCAGATTTGCATAAATTAACAAAATAAAAACATAAATAATATACAAATTATTGGGAAGAAAATAACTAGCAAACACAAAACTAAAATGTGAACATGTTTTTCTTCATCTCAGTAACAGGATAGAAGAGCAATAAGGTGCAGATATAAATAAATAGATTTATGGATGTATGTTATATTGTCTTTATATTCCAGCGAGTTAATCCGTTTTTGGGGGGGAATTGAGAGGATTATTATGATGCGTTCAAGAGTCTTACGGCCTGAGGGAAGAAGCTGTTACAGAACCTGGAGGTTCTGCTACGGAGGTTGTGGAACCTCTTTCTAGAGTCCAGCAGTGAAAACAGTCCTTGGTGGGGTTGGGAGGAGTCTCTGCAGATTTTCTGAGCCCTGGTCAGGCAGCGGCTTTTTGCGATCTCCTGGATAGGAGGAAAAGGAGTCCTGATGATCTTTTCCGCCGTCCTCACCACTCTCTGCATATCCCACCGGCATACAGCAGAGCCTTACCGAACAACAGGAGGACCTAGACTTTGCAGACGTTCTACCTCTCCTGGCTCACACCCACCAACAGATGCAGGACAAATCACAAAAACTACAAAGAGCTGCTGGGCTTGAGATCAATTCACAAAAAACAAATGTCAAGCGTATCAATGACAAGAACAATACACCAATAACAATGGACCATAATCAATTAGAGGAGGTAGTCAGTTTTACATACTTGGGGAGCATAATCAGTGTAGATGGAGGCGCAGATGAAGATGTCAAATTCAGAAAAGGGAAAGCAAGAACATCATTCAACATACTAAACAAAATATGGAGAGCAAAAAACATTTCTCTCAAAACCAAACTGAAAATATTTAACTCAAATGTCAAATCCATCCTGCTGTATGGATCAGAAACATGGAAAACCACCAATAGCATACTCACTAAACTACAGACATTCGTAAACCGTTGCCTCTGTCGGGTCCTAGGAGTCTACTGGCCAGACACCATCACCAATGCCAACCTGTGGGAACTCACCAAACAAGAACCAGTGGAACTGCAAATCAGGAAAAGAGAGTGGAGCTGGATAGGCCACACACTCAGAAAACCCAATAAATCAATTACCAAACAGACACTAACATGGAACCCACAGGGAAAAAGAAACAGATTGAGACCAAGAACAACCTGGAGAAGAAGCACGGAACAGGAGATGATGGCTGAGGGGCTGTCATGGCAACAACTCGACCGAAGGATGGAAGGCTTTCATCAGCGGCTTATGTTCCTCAGGGAATACTAAGGCCTAAGTAAGTAAGTAAGTCACCACTCTCTGCAGAGACTTCCAGTCTGAGGCACTGCAGGCTCCAGTCCAGACAGAGATGCAGTTGGTCAGTAGGCTCGCTATCGTGCCTCTGTAGAATGTGGTGAGAATGGGGGGAGGGAGCTGTGCTCTTTTCATCCGACGCAAAAGTGCATGCGCTGCTGAGCTCTTTTTACAATAGCTCCGGGGTGTAGGACCAGGTCATATTGTCAGTTATCTGCACCCCCCAGGAACTTGGTGCTGCTTACCATCTCCACTGCTGTGCCGTTGATGAAGAGTGGAGCATGGCTGGACTGGTGCCTCCTGAAGTCAACGATGATCTCCTTTAGCTAATGCAACAAAATACCTTTCTTATCTGTACTGTAAAGTTAAAATTTGAATGACAATAAGAAGGAAGTCTAAGTCTAAGTTCTGAGTCACGGTGGCGCTGACACTATGATTGGTTGAATATGGCGATTCCAGTTATTACTTAGCCCTAATGAATGGCTGGCTAGCTATCTTGAATGCTTCTGTTACACATGTAACACGACAGGCATAGGACATTTTAGTTTTTGGTCCGGCCCTCATTGACTTGGGACCATTGCAAAATGATGTGCGTCCCAAAGTCACCAGCCTTGGCGTCAATATAGACGGTGATTTTATACTTGATAAACAAAGTCAATGGCGTTTTAAAATCGTGTGTTTATCATCTTTGTCTTTTAGCAAAAGTGAAACCGTTTTTATCTTTTAGCCTTTTTCAACAAGTCGTGCATGCTTTTGTTTCAAATCGCCCGGACTACTACAATGCACTTTATGCTGGCATTAGCCAAAAAGCTCTCTCCCGGTTGCAGTTAGTCCAGAACGCAGCAGCACGACTTTTAACAAGGGCTAGGAAACGCAAGCATATAACCCCAATTCTTGAGACTTTGCACTGGCTCCCTGTTCATTTTAGAATTTATTTTAAAATGTTGCTGTTTGGTTTTAAAGCTTTGCATGGACTGGCACCTCCTTATATCTCAGACCTCATCCAAATGTACACTCTGAGGTCCGAGAGCCAGCTCCAGCTCGTGGTGCCCAAGACGAGACTTAAAACCAGGGGAGACAGGGCCTTCTCTGTGGTCGGCCCTAAGCTCTGGAACACTCTGCCCCTCCATGTTCCAACTGATCCCACAGTCTAAGTCTTAAGTGGGTCTTAAGTCTCACCTTAAAACCCACTTTTATTCTCTGGCTTTTAACACTACGTGAGTTGTGTGGTCCTCAGTGTTTTTAAATTTTCATTTCTATTTATTGTTTCAATTGGTTTTACCCATTCTTGCCAACCCTCCCGGATTTTCCAGGAGACTCCCGAAATTCAGCGCCTCTCCCGAAAACCTCCCGGGACAAATTTTCTCCCGAAAATCTCCCGAAATTCAGGCGGAGCTGGAGGCCACGCCCCCTCTAGCTCCATGCGGACCTGAGTGACGTGTCGACAGCCTGTTTTCACGTCCACTTTCCCACAATGTAAACAGCGTGCCTGCCCAATCACGTTATAACTGTAGAATGATCGAGGGCAAGTGCTTGGTTTCTTATGTGGGTTTATTGTTAGTCAGTTTCATTAACGTCCTCCCAGCGCGGCAACAACACACAACAACAGCAGTCACTTTTTTGTCTGCCGTAAACAGCAATGTTGTGACACTCTTAAACAGGACAATACTGCCATCTACTGTACATGCATATGTGACAATAACATCTAGTTATTTTAGAGAGTGCAGTGCACAACTCCGCACACAAGGAGACGAAGCAGAATGCATCATCAGAGAGGGTGTTCAGCATGGTTAGAAAAATAGTGACAGAGAATAGAACAAGGATGGACAATTCAACCCTTAACTCAACAATAAGTAGATGAGTGTTATGTGTGTGTATATGCGTAAATAAATGAACACTGAAATTCAAGTATTTCTTTTATTTATATATATATATGTATATATATATATATATATATATATATATATATATAATAAAATACATATATATATATATATATATATATATATATATATATGAAATACTTGACTTGGTGAATTCTAGCTGTAAATATACTCCTCCCCTCTTAACCACGCCCCCAACCACGCCCCCCTCGACCACGCCCCCCCACCCCCCCACCCCCCCCACACACACACACACACACACACACACACCTCCCGAAACCGGCGGTCTCAAGGTTGGCAAGTATTGTTTTACCCTTTAAAATCGTTTTTAATCATATTTATTTTTGTATTGTTTTTATATTGATTTTATATGTATTTGTTTTGTTTTTATTCAGTCATTGGTGGTGCTAAGGATAGTATTTGAATCTTGTTTTTAATATTTTTGGGAACATTGTTGTCGTTTAAATGTACTATATAAATAAAGTGTATTGGATTGGATTGGACAGCTTTTTTAGGCGCCAGTGTGAACTTTGACATGTGCAAGGTGAGGGATGGGTACTAAATTCGGTACTTTTATAGGTACCGACCAAATTCTCTCTGTACTACTGGGTACTGATTCACGTAAAACCAAACTGCACCATATTTGGATACCTTTGTTGCCACCTGACGTCTCTTCCGGTAATAGGTAACCATCCCTATTCCGGTGTGCTAGAATAAAGGCGAAAGTGGGTTATCGATAACTAGACAACAGTGTGTGTGCAATGTTGCTGCTCTGAGGGTTTTCCAGTAACTGAAACTGCTATGTTGCTAGGAGTTATAATAAAGTCTGTACATTGCAAGACAAGTCCAGTCACTGTGAACTCGCAGAGAGATCAGTTTGTCCCCCTGTTAAAAATTGTCTCGTATTTCTATCGAGAAAAAGTTATTTTGCACTATATATCACCCAGCCCTACAAACTCAGGCAGATTTATGCTGGCGGACTCCTGTGGAAAGCAAGTCCGGTTATTTAGGACCCCTCCCACCTTGGGGACTCACTTTTTTCTCTCCTTCCCTGTAGAAGACATCTTAGTACAAAAAAAAGTCTACATCAAACTGGCTCAAAAACAGCTTCCACAACCAGTCTGTGAAACTAAGTCTGGTTGAAGCGATTGCCAATGGCCCAAAGCCGTTAATAAAAATGCAGGCTTTCGTTCCTGTATATTGCAGGAACTTCCTTCCCGATGTTGTCCATAATTGAAAAGCCTCCTTTGTACAAACCCCGTTTCCATATGAGTTGGGAAATTGTGTTAGATGTAAATATAAACGGAATACAATGATTTGCAAATCCTTTTCAACCCATATTCAGTTGAATGCACTACAAAGACAAGATATTTGATGTTAAAACTCATAAACTTTATTTTTTTGTTGCAAATAATAATTAACTTAGAATTTCATGGCTGCAACACGTGCCAAAGTAGTTGGGAAAGGGCATGTTCACCACTGTGTTACATCACCTTTTCTTTTAACAACACTCAATAAACGATTGGGAACTGAGGAAACTAACTGTTGAAGCTTTGAATGTGGAATTATTTCCCATTCTTGTTTTATGTAGAGCTTCAGTCGTATTTTACGCGTCATAATGCGCCACACATTTTCGATGGGAGACAGGTCTGGTCTGCAGGCGGGCCAGGAAAGTACCCGCACTATTTTTTTACGAAGCCACGCTGTTGTAACACGTGCTGAATGTGTCTTGGCATTGTCTTGCTGAAATAAGCAGGGGCGTCCATGAAAAAGACGGCGCTTAGATGGCAGCATATGTTGTTCCAAAACCTGTATGTACCTTTCAGCATTAATGGTGCCTTCACAGATGCAATTATCAAAATGACACCATAGCTGACATCAAGGAAACATGACTACAAACTTAACCGATGTGAACATGGTATATTTAAGCATAAAACAAAACAGGACAAACAACAAATGTAGAAACACACATTTTTACAATGGAGTTCAGGGTGTGCAACTCGCTTTCAACCAACTGCGAGCGCTGCAAGGAACTCTAACTACAAAGATGATGGTCATGTTGACTTAAGTCTTTGTACCTTACCGTTTCGTTATGTTATCCATTGAGTGGATAATTTACAAGGTATTGTGCGTCGATACTGCATGAGTCTGCCGCCATCTGCTGCAAGCCACAACAGGAGCGGCTGATTGCTTGCACCTGCGCTGATTGGAGTAGCAGCAGCCAATACAGAGGGCGCTTAAAGTCAGCTGACACATCTTTAAAGAGTGTCACGTGTGACGTGGGTTGCACAACAAATAAAAAATTGCTATTGCAACATCCGGTGGACACATTTAGAACTGCAGTTTCTTTCAATAAAAACATTGCAGCTCATTTTTATACTGAGCAAACTCATCTTGCAGGCCGCGGGTCGGATTAAACCTGTTCGCGGGCCGGATATGGGGACGGCGTGGCGCAGATTGGGAGAGTGGCCGTTGCCAGCAACCTGAGGGTTCCTGGTTCATTCCCCATCTACCAACCTAGTCACGTCCGTTGTGTCCTTAAGCAAGACACTTCACCCTTGCTCCTGATGGGTCGTGGTTAGGGCCTTGCATGGCAGCACCCCCCATCAGTGTGTGAATGTGTGTGTGAATGGGTGAATGTGGAAATAGTGTCAAAGCGCTTTGGGTACCTTGAAGATAGAAAAGCGCTATACAAGTATAACCCATTTACATGAAATGGCCCATGGAAAGTGTATATTGTATACAAGTAAATGCAGTATATTGTGTCTTATCGAGCAAGTTGTGTTTGTGAATGCGGTACTGAGTAGCTTTGACCTTACAGTGAATTCAAACAGAGCTTTACCATTTATTCGTTTTGCAAATAGCCACTGTTGATTTAAACTCCTACATCCTAAATACATATATTCATGTCTTAATCAACCTATCAAAAATAAATTGCGCTGCAGTAATCTAAAGTTTGCACTGGGAGGTATAAATGTCACCGACAAGCAAAGCTGCCCTTTTTCAAGAATACTATGCAAGCAAGAAAAAAAAACACACATTCTCGACTCACTTCTGTTTCCATGACATTGAACAGACTTCTGATGTTATGAGACAGGCAATAGCTGTGCGTGGTGTCAACACTTCCATCACCCAAGACGTATTTTCCTCCCCACAGTCACACAGCGATGCAGCTCATGTCTGGAAACCGTGAGGGTTAGATAAGTCGGGATGCACTCAAATGAAAATACTTGGCCAAAACCGAAAATTAGGAAACTTAAAGGGGAACATTATCACAATTTCAGAATGGTTAAAACCATATATATATATATATATATATATATATATATATATATATATATACATATACATATATATATTTTTTTTTTTGTTTTTGTTTTTTAAAGTAAATAAATAAATATTGACTGTTACCCCCCTAAAATATATATATATATATATATATATATATATATATATATATATATATATATATATATATATATATATATATATATATATATATATATATATATATACATTTGTTTTTATATATATATATATATATATATATATATATACATATATATATATTTTAGGGGGGTAACAGTCAATATTTACTTTAAAAAAAAAATATATATATATATATATATATTTCTTTTTTTTTTTTTTTTTTTTTTTTTTAGGGGAGTAACAGTCAATATTTATTTATTTACTTTATTTGATTTTTTTCTTATAAAATAAAAGTGAGATTTTGTTAAACCAAATGTGTTTTTTTCCATATACAACCTATCTGGAATCGATAAGAGAATCGTTAAGGAATCGGTTCGATAAGAGGATTTGATAATGGGCTCGAACTCGATAATTTCTTATCAAATATCATCCCTACTGATAACACACCTCCAATGATAGATGTAAAGTGGAGGGCATGATGCTTTACTGTGACTGTTGAGGATTCTTTGGTGTGCCTCACTGATCTAAAGGCTGCTGGTCTCTCATGAATAGTGATTACTCTGTCAGAAGTAGGAAACAAGAACAAACACTTAGCAATCTAGCTATAGGAGATGAATGAGCACTGCAACGCCTCTATAGTCATTACATTAAGCTAACAAGATAAGGTTTTTGCTCTTAATACATTTCTTGAAATGGAAGGTATAGAAAATGCTGCCGTGCCCAGTGACTACAGAAGTGTACTTTTTGATTTTTTTCATCCAGAAGCAATAATAAACCATTTTACAGATTTGTAAATCAAAAATAATACCACAAATGACGAGACATTTAGCACCGCAATCGAGAATCTGTATTTTCACAGCCACTTTTAATGTTGAAGCGCACATACTAATAGCTTCATGGTGTCTGCGGTGAGGACATACATTATGTGTACAGTAAATGCAAGAACGGTTCTCTATAACAATCCAACATTTTTAAATCATTAATGTTTATTTGAGCGCGTAACAAAGTGTAGTGATGCAAAACATGTTCCACACAGTCACCTAAATAATGTACAATTACACTGAAATTAGCACAACGCACAGTTTTAAAAAATATGTATATTTTTTCTTTTAAAGGGGAACATTATCACAATTCCAGAAGGGTTAAAACATTAAAAATCAGTTCCCAGTGGCTTATTTTATTTTTTGAAGTTTTTTTCAAAATTTTACCCATCACGCAATATTCCTAAAAAAAGCTTCAAAGTGCCTGATTTTAACCATCGTTATATACACCCGTCCATTTTCCTGTGACGTCACACAGTGATGCCAACACAAACATGGCGCATAGAACAGCAAGGTATAGCGACATTAGCTCGGATTCAGACTCAGCGGCTTAAGCGATTCAACAGATTACGCATGTATTGAAACGGATGGTTGTAGTGTGGAGGCAGGTAGCGAAAACGAAATTGAAGAAGAAACTGAAGCTATTGAGCCATATCGCTTTGAACCGTATGCAAGCGAAACCGACGAAAACGACACGACAGCCAGCGACACGGGAGAAAGCGAGGAGGAATTCGGCGATCGCCTTCTAACCAACGATTGGTATGTGTTTGTTTGGCATTAAAGGAAACTAACAACTATGAACTAGGTTTACAGCATATGAAATACATTTGGCAACAACATGCACTTTGAGAGTGCAGACAGCCCAGTTTTCATCAATTAATATATTCTGTAGACATACCCTCATCCGCTCTCAGTTGGGAATGCATCTGCTTTGAGTGTCGCAGGATATCAACACATTCTTGCCATCTCTGTCGTAGCATAGCTTTCGTCGGTAAAGTGTGCGGAACAAACGTCCAATTTCTTGCCACTTTCGCATCTTGGGGCCACTGGTGCAACTTGAATCCGTCCCTGTTCGTGTTGTTACACCCTCCGACAACACACCGACGAGGCATGATGTCTCCAAGGTACGGAAAACAGTCGAAAAAACGTAAAATAACAGAGCTGATTTGACTCGGTGTTTGTAATGTGTTTGAGAAAACGGCGGATTGCTTCCCGATGAGCTCCGAGAGCGAATAATAGAAAGGCGTTTAATTCGCCAAAATTCACCCATTTAGAGTTCGGAAATCGGTTAAAAAAATATATGGTCTTTTTTCTGCAACATCAAGGTATATATTGACGCTTACATAGGTCTGGTGATAATGTTCCCATGTAATATATTTTCTGTAGGAGAACAAACATGACACAAAACTTCCTAATTGTTAGAAATCCTACTGTTTATATTAAACATGCTTCACTGATGAGTGATCCTTGAACTCATCGTAGTTTGTTTACATGTATAACTTTCTCCGACGCTGCCACAGAAAGAAGGGTTTTATGCCACTCCTTTGTCTCATTTTGTCCACCAAACCTTTTATACTTTCTTGTGTAATTTCATGTTTTATTTTGTTAAATTATATAGAATATTTATTTGCAAATAAAGTTTTTTTTTTAATGCTACTAGGGTTGGGAAGGTCTTTTGTAAGGTCATATTCCCTCTAAAGCAGGGGTGTCAAACTCATTTTAGCTCACGGGCTGCATGGATGAAAATATGTGCACACGCAGGCCGGATTATTAAAATCATGGCATTAACACTAAAAAATAAAGACAATTTCAGATTATTTTCTTTGTCTTGCTTTCGCCAAAAATAGAACAAACACATTCTGAAAATATTACAATAAAAATACTAGATTAGTAAAATATGTTTACTCATCGATTTTTACAATCGCCCATGTCCATATTGTGATGCATTTGAACTTTACATCTATCATTGGAGGTGTGTTATCAGTAGGGATGATGTTTGATAAGAAATTATCGAGTTCGAGCCCATTTTCAAATCCTCTTATCGAACCGATTCCTTAACGATTCTCTTATCGATTCCAGATAGGTTGTTGTATATGGAAAAAAACACAATATTTGGTTTAACAAAATCTCACTTTTATTTTATAAGAAAAAAATCAAATAAAGTAAATAAATAAATATTGACTGTTACCCCCCTAAAAAAAAATATATATATATATATATATATAGTTACTTCTAGGTAAACTGTAAATACTGTATAGTCCCTGTCTGATAACATCTAAAATCTGTCCACTAAAATCCCACTTAATATACTTTGGGTAACAACAGTCAATATATATGTATATATAATTATATATATATATATATATATATATATATATATATATATATATATGTAAAAAATAATATATATAAAAATCAAATAAAGTAAATAAATAAATATTGACTCTCACCCCCCTAAAAAAAAAAAAAAATATATATATATATATATATATATATATATATATATATATATATATATTTTTTTTTTTTTTTTTTTTTTTTTTTTGTTACCCCCCTAAAAATATATATATGTATAAATATATATATATATATTTTTTTTTTAGGGGATATATATATATATATATATATATATATATATATGTATATATATATATATATATATATATATTTTTAGGGGGGTAACAAAAAAAAAAATATATATATATATATATATATATATATATAAAAAAAAATATATATATATATATATATATATGTTTTGTTACCCCCCTAAAAAAAAAATATTATTAAATTATTACCCCCCTAAAAAAAATATATATATATAGGGACGGCGTGGCGCAGTGGAAGAGTGGCCGTGCGCAACCCGAGGGTCCCTGGTTCAAACCCCACCTAGTACCAACCTCGTCATGTCCGTTGTGTCCTGAGCAAGACACTTCACCCTTGCTCCTGATGGGTGCTGGTTAGCGCCTTGCATGGCAGCTCCCTCCATCAGTGTGTGAATGTGTGTGTGAATGGGTAAATGTGGAAGTAGTGTCAAAGCGCTTTGAGTACCTTGAAGGTAGAAAAGCGCTATACAAGTACAACCCATTTATCATTTATCATTATATATATATATATATATATATATATATATATATATATATATATATATATATATATATTTTTTTTTTAGGGGGGTAACAAAAAAAAACAAACAAAAAAAAAAAATATATATATATATATATATATATATATATATATATATATTCTGTATATATATATATATATATATATATATATATATATATATATATATATATATATTTATTTTTATTTTTTTTAGGGGGGTGACAGTCAATATTTATTTATTTACTTTATTTGATTTTTATATATATTATTTTTTACATATATTATTATATATATATATATATATATATATATAATTATATATATATATATATTGACTGTTGTTACCCAAAGTATATTAAGTGGGATTTTAGTGGACAGATTTTAGATGTTATCAGACAGGGACTATACAGTATTTACAGTTTACCTAGAAGTAACTTTAGGGAAAAGGGGAAAGGAAACATTTTTTTTCTAGGCTTCGCATGACGGTTATCTTCTGAACCCCGCCGGCCACATGAGAGTAAAATTAACTTGACTACTTTGAAGTGAAATTATTTTTGCCATAACAAGCAAAAGCTGACCTGCCTTTCTGCAAACACAAACCCCCTTGCTGGGCCTGCTGCCTGAGCCCACTTGCAGCTTCCCCCCGCCGATCGCTTCTTCTTACATGCAACGTAAAAGCTCAGCACGACAGAACATATCCTGTATCAGTTAGTGTTTTAACTGCTTCGGGTTGGACTTCAAAGCTGTATTTTCTGCAACATAATCGTGAGGAAGTCATCCTAAGATGCATGTGGGGGTTTTTTTTGTGTGCGCAAGCAAGTTTTAGTCTGCTTTTACAAAGATTCGGGCAAGAAGACATTGATAAATGGTGTGCCTTTCCCTTCCATATAGCATTTTTCGGATGTTCATTAGTTTTTATTGATTAATTCATACCCATGTTCTTTGTTTATTTTTTTACGACTTTAGCGTCCCTATTTGCTTTATTATTGAGGCAACATGTTCTCAAAATAATTTTCTATTAAAATAGTTAACAGAATATCACATTACAACTTGAATACTTCTAAACAACATTCTCTTGCATGAGCTATAACCAGTGTTCGGACTAACGCGTTACCAAGTAACAAAGTTACAAAGTAACGCATTACTGTAACGCCGTTATTTTCGGCGGTAACGAGTAGTCTAATGCGTTATTTTTTATATTCAGTTACCGTTACTACATGATGCGTTACTGCGTTATTTTACGTTATTTTTTATATAGTATCGGCTAAAAACTGAGAAGATCTGAGTGTGTTTTATTGGAAAGCTGCGGTGTCGTCCTTCTGATTCTTCCTGTCTCACAAGAGGAGCACCGCGCTGTGTGTGTGAGAGTGTGTGTGTGGGGCGGGGAGGCGTGTATGTGTTTACTAACAAGACATCATGGCGGAGCCGAAGCCGAGTTTCTTAACATGGAGATATCCTCACTACTTTTCTTTTGTCGAGCACAAAGAAAATAACATTTTAGTTCAATGTAAGTTGTATCTTGGATCAAAGATCCCATCTACTGCCCAAAACAGCAATTCAAATCTGCTGAAACAGCTACAAAAGCAACATGATTCGACGAAGCTAGTGAAGAGAGACACACTTCACCTAAGGATTTTAACGGAGGGACTGCTAGCCAGGACAACATTGATAGAGCCATTGCAGCGTATGTGCTAGAAGACATGCAGGCTATTTCTACAGTGGGGTCACCCGCTTTCAGGCAGCTAATTAGCATGATACCGGCGTCAAACGGCAAATGGCACGAAAACATGTTCCAAGTTCCTGGACACAGTGGACAGTGAGCACATAAACATGGAAAGCAAGCTAAAGAAGACACTCCAAACTCTGCCTCTGATCATCATTCAGCACTGAAGGTACACACACTCTGTCAATTCTCTTATATACTCTTTCATTCTAGACTTCACAGAGTGTTTGATTATCAGATCACTCTAAATGTATAGACTATAAAGTTCACACACATAAAGAGGGATCCTAGTGGGCCAGGTCCGTGAAGCTTCGCTCTTTGGTCGGAATGACCAGGCCGTCGATTAGTTACAAGTCAGTCACTTTATTTATAATTTCCACAGGGCACAACCGGACATCCACCATGCTATTGACACTCCTCCATATGCTAGCGCTACCTCTCCTAACTTGCCCACTCACATCACTCAGCCCACATACTGCCATTCTTAAAAGAGCACACACACACATACGCTACTCACACAAGCATTTACATCTGCACAAGGAGTTATACAAAGCGACAGGTAATAATGTAGTTGTTACACCTGTCCTGCTGTTCGGTCCGGTGCAGACCGTGGTCGAGGAGCACAGTGAAGACGTTCCCTTCAGGGTCAATGCCATTTCAATGCCTTTTAATTTGTATTTTAACCTTGTAAAATTGTTCTTTGACTGTAAGTGTTAAATATAGTGTAAGACGTTCTGTTAAAGGGGAACATTATCACCAGACCTATGTAAGCGTCAATATATACCTTGATGTTGCAGAAAAAAGACCATATATTTTTTTAACCGATTTCCGAACTCTAAATGGGTGAATTTTGGCGAATTAAACGCCTTTCTAATATTCGCTCTCGGAGCGATGACGTCACAACGTGGCGTCACATCGGGAAGCAATCCGCCATTTTCTCAAACACCGAGACAAATCAGCTCTGTTATTTTCCGTTTTTTCGACTGTTTTCCGTACCTTGGAGACATCATGCCTCGTTGGTGTGTTGTCGGAGGGTGTAACAACACGAACAGGGACGGATTCAAGTTGCACCAGTGGCCCAAAGATGCGAAAGTGGCAAGAAATTGGACGTTTGTTCCGCACACTTTACCGACGAAAGCTATGCTACGACAGAGATGGCAAGAATGTGTGGATATCCTGCGACACTCAAAGCAGATGCATTTCCAACGATAAAGTCAAAGAAATCGGCCGCCAGACCCCCATTGAATCTGCCGGAGTGTGTGAGCAATTCAGGGACAAAGGACCTCGGTAGCACGGCAAGCAATGGCGGCAGTTTGTTCCCGCAGACGAGCGAGCTAAACCCCCTATCGACCCTAACTTCCCTGGCCTGCTGACATCAACTCCAAAACTGGACAGATCAGCTTTCAGGAAAAGAGCGCGGATGAGGGTATGTCTACAGAATATATTAATTGATGAAAATTGGGCTGTCTGCACTCTCAAAGTGCATGTTGTTGCCAAATGTATTTCATATGCTGTAAACCTAGTTCATAGTTGTTAGTTTCCTTTAATGCCAAACAAACGCATACCAATCGTTGGTTAGAAGGCGATCGCCGAATTCGTCCTCGCTTTCTCCCGTGTCGCTGGCTGTCGTGTCGTTTTCGTCGGTTTCGCTTGCATACGGTTCAAACCGATATGGCTCAATAGCTTCAGTTTCTTCTTCAATTTCGCTTTCGCTACCTGCCTCCACACTACAACCATCCGTTTCAATACATGCGTAATCTGTTGAATCGCTTAAGCCGCTGAAATCCGAGTCTGAATCCGAGCTAATGTCGCTATAGCTTGCTGTTCTTTCCGCCATGTTTGTTTGTGTTGGCTTCACTATGTGACGTCACAGGAAAATGGACGAGTGTTTATAACGATGGTTAAAATCAGGCACTTTGAAGCTTTTTTTAGGGATATTGTGTGATGGGTAAAATTTTGAAAAAAACTTCGAAAAATATAATAAGCCACTGGGAACTGATTTTTAATGGTTTTAACCATTCTGAAATTGTGATAATGTTCCCCTTTAAAAGAGCACACACACACACATACGCTACTCACACAAGCATTTACATCTATACAAGGAGTTATACAATAATGTAGTTGTTACACCTGTCCTGCTGTTCGGTCCGGTGCAGACCGTAGTCGAGGAGCACAGTGAAGACGTTCCCTTCAGGGTCGATGCCATTTCAATGCCTTTTAATTTATATTTTAACCTTGTAAAATTGTTCTTTGACTGTAAGTGTTAAATGTAGTGTAAGACATTCTGTTAAAATAACGCCAATATTGACATTTTTCCTAGTTACCTTTATTTGGAAAAGTATCGGAAAGTTTTGATACACATTTTGGTACTGGTACCGATACTAAATTATTGGTATCGGGACAACCCTACAACTATGTGACTTGTGTGTTGCGTAGAATGAAGAACAATGATGTTGACCTCAGTCTGATTCAAGACTCAATCCTTTGACCATTATATTTATTTTCTTCTACAAGTCTTTCAATCGAATGTTGCATCCATTCTTCTCTGTCATGAGTTAAGATAGACTCATAAGGTGCTGTGTCTCACAGTAATTCCCGAGTAAAACTCATGTTCGATAAAGAAAACATAGCCGATTAACAAGTCCAAGCCCACGTCTACTACTCCAGATTCTACAAACACCCCCATTAAACCAAGCAGATTATCTATTCTCTTCTGTGTTTGCTTACTGCAGCTTGAAGCAGCGTCTGTTAAAAATAGACATCATTTTATGGAGCATAACACAGAAAAGGTTCTTGGCAGCATGTGAAATGCACCGCCACACGTCAAGCGGCGGCATAAGCAGTTACGTGGTTTTCCAATCCTCCCTTTTAAAGCATGACCCTGTCATTCATGAGCGAATCCATAGGAGGGATGGAGACAAAACACATCAGATATAAATGTATTCAGGGGTTGGGATCGCAAACAAGGCATTGGTAAGAAGCAAACAAACAGGCCAGTAGACAGATGTAGGAGACAACAAGGTAGGAATAGGACGAGTGAAGGAAAGCAATGTAGATCTGACTAAATTATGAGCCGGCAAAGATACTTCAGAACCAACACTCATCAACATTAGCTTCATGATTACGTTCCTGTCTATCCTAATCATAGAACAAATAGTTCCATGTTACTATAAATCTACTGCCAACTGTCATGTCAAAGTGCCAGCGGGTTTGGAATATTTACCCAACATATTAAAAACCTATTTGTTCTAAACAGTTGTCAACATGATATAGTGCAATGGAACCCGCTTATCTCTGCATGCCGACCAACTCATAAAGTCCCAGTCCACTGATTTCTGTTTACTAAAAAAAAGCCAGCTTAACTGCATTATTTGGGGAGAATGGTGCCTATTATTCAAAATCCCTATGTGAGACTGGAACACACTTTTTTGTTCTTATTTTATGCATTCTTATTCGTACGATACAGCACGTATAAGGAGGCTAACGGGAGTAATCTATTGTGCCCATAAAAAAAACATTCAAAATCAGCTAACAATACTCCATTTATCGTATTTTTTCGGAGTATAAGTCGCACTGGAGTATAAGTCGCATTTCTTGGGGAAATTTATTTGCTAAAACCCAACACCAAGAATAGACATTTGAAAGGCAATTTAAAATAAATAAAGAATAGTGAACAACAGGCTGAATAAGTGTACGTTATATGCATACTTGCCAACCCTCCCGAATTTTCCGGGAGACTCCCGAAATTCAGCGCCTCTCCCGAAAACCTCCCGGGACAAATATTCTCCCGAAAATCTCCCGATTTTCAGCCGAGTGAGGACAGCCTTTTTTCACGACGAAAGGACAACGGGGTGACAAGAACTAAATCATCCAGACTAGAGATAAATTGTATTATTATGTTTATCTTACCTAAAAATAAATATATTTATTAATTTAAAAAAAATAAAAAAATAAATACATTTTTACTATACTTTGCTAAAAACATCAAAATTATTTGTATTTTTTCCTGACTCCTTATTACATCCAGCCATAGAATTATACATTAAAATAAACATATTTGAAATAATTGATTTTAAATTATCATAATAATTCATTTAAAATGACCATATTTAATTATTAAAATAATTGCTTGTTTATCAACAACTTTAGCATTTTAGTCATTACATTTTGAAACTCTCAGAAGCCAAGTTATGTTATATTCCTTAATATTTATTTATGCAAGTTTGAAGTATCAATTATCTAAACACAGTTTTGTTTGCATATTTTCAGGATGTATATATACATATATATATATATATATATATATACCGTATTTTCCGCACTATAAGGCGCACCTAAAAACCACAAATTTTCTCAAAAGCTGACAGTGCGCCTTATAACCCGGTGCGCTTTATATATGGATAAATATTAAGATTCATTTTCATAAAGTTTAGGTCTCGCAACTACGGTAAACAGCCGCCATCTTTTTTCCCCGTAGAAGAAGCGCGCGGTGCATGCTGGGATATGTGACGTTTCATTTCCATTTGTGTGTTTATGTAAAGACCCCAAAATGGCTCCTATTAAGTGTGTTGTCTGTCTAATTATAAATAATGCAGACGAGGCGTGTTAACTGAGTTCTCAACGTTTACTCACAGCGTGCTCATAACCACATTCTAACTCCCAGCATACAACAACGCTTCTCAGGGCTACCGCGCATGCTCGTAACTATCGTTGCATGCTGGGTAGTGTAGTTGTTATATTTGCTAGCTCATAACAGCACATTGAGAGACACGCTTACGCGCTTAATTCAATACTCGCCGTCATTCCGGGTGGATTGACAAAAGACCTCCAGCCGCTAGATATTGGTGTCAACAGGGCATTCGAAGCTAGACTGCTAACTGCGTGGGAACAATGGATGACAGAAGGCGAACACACCTTCACTAAGACGAGGAGGCAGCGCCAGACGACGCCAACATCTGCCAGTGGATCATAAATTTGCCCAACTTTTCACTTCGGACACCGAAGACGAAGGATTTACGAATGAAGAATAACTTCAGAAAGTGAGCGCTATGTTTATTTTGTGTGTTGTGACATTAACGTTCGAGCAACATTATGTTGCTATTGCTCTGCACTATTTTGAATTTTACTATGTTTGTGATTGCACATTTGCGTACATTTTGGGAGTGAACAGAGTTGTTAGAACGCTGGTTTTTAATATATTATTAAAGTTTGACTGACCTATCTGACTGTTTTTTTGACATTCCCTTTAGCGCAGCGTAGGCGCGGCTTATAGTCGGGGGCGGCTTATTGGTGGACAAAGTTATGAAATATGCCATTCATTGAAGGTGCGGCTAATAATCCGGTGCGCCTTATAGTGCGGAAAATACGGTGTATATATATATATGAAATACTTGACTTGGTGAATTCTAAGTGTCAATATACTCCTCCCTCTTAACCACGCCCCCAACCACGCCCCGCCCCACCCCCGACCACGCCCCCACCCCCCAACCCTTCCGAAATCGGAGGTCTCAAGGTTGGCAAGTATGGTTATATGAGGCATAAATAACCAACTGAGAACGTGCCTGGTATGTTAACGTAACATATTATGGTAAGAGTCATTCAAATAACTATAACATATAGAACATGCTATACGTTTACCAAACAATCTGTCACTCCTAATCGCTAAATCCCATGAAATCTTATACGTCTAGTCTCTTACGTGAATGAGCTAAATAGTATTATTTGATATTTTACGGTAATGTGTTAATAATTTCACACATTACATGAGTATAAGTCGCACCCCCCGGCCAAACTATGAAAAAAACTGCGACCTGAATATCGACCAAGTGTTAGTGATATTGTTATTCTAGGCACTAAAACAAGCGCCGTGATCACGGAGAGGTAACGAGCTATTGACATATTCAGCCGGTGAGCTGCTGCGTCGCCTCTGAGTTGGTAAAAGTACAAACATACTGTACAAACATACAAATACACATACTGTACATATACATTCGCTGTACAAACATACATATACACATGCTGTACATATACATACATACACTCATGCATATAGTCACGTTTCATCAAACATATATTACCGTTGTTGCCCTAGGGGAAACTAGGTAACACATGGCACACTGACAAAGCTTAACCTATTTTACTATAACAATCTACAAGGTTACTATAGTTGGCTTCTCTTTCATATACATATACATACATATACATATACATACATACACTCGTGCATATAATCACGTTTCATCAAACATATATTAACGTTGTTGCCCTAGGGCAGGGGTGTCAAACTCAAATACAGAGTGGGCCAAAATTTAAAACCGAACAAAGCCGCGTGCCAAGGTTGAACAAATTAACCTTTTAATAGGGACCCAAACAAGTTTTGCATTGAATATTGAACAAGCAAGGCTTATATAATGTTATAGTCACATGCAAAATCGAGTTTCAAATAATAATAATAATTAAAAAATATCAATGGCATATCAAATACAATTTTAATAAAAATTGAATGCCTCTTTTCTATTTGCAGCCTTCTGAGGTAAATATCAGCATTAACTTTTTCCACAGGCTAATACATTTGAAAATAAAATAACAATGAATAAACCAACCATTCAGGACTTTAAACTGCTCAGTTTGCAACACACTGATCTAATCTGATGTGCCCAAGCCAGATACCTGCCATCTTTCCTTGGATGCTAGTTCATTAATGTCGAGGATCAGGCTTTGAGCTGAGGCAACCTTCATTATCGAACGAGGGTGTTCATCAGTCATTATATCTTGTAGTCCGCCCAGACCACAGTCTTGGGGGCGTGCCTTAAAGGCACTGCCTTTAACGTCGACTACGAGCTGTCGTCACGTCTGCTTTTCATCCATTCTAACAACGTGCCGGCCCGATAACAAAATATGTGCGGCTTCTGTATGCACAAACGTGTAAAATGCAAGGCATACTTAATCAACAGCGATACAGGTTACACTGAGGGTGCCCGTATAAACAACTTTTACACTGTTAGAAAAATATGCACCACACTGTGAACAGACACCAAACAAGAATGACAAACACATTTTGGGAGAACATCCGCACCGTAACACAACATAAACACAACAGGACAAATACCCAGAACCCTTTGCAGCACTAACTCTTCTGGGACGCTACAAAATACACCTCCGCTACCACCAACCCCCCACCCCCACACACACAAACACACACCTTGTAGCGTCCCGGAAGAGTTAGTGCTGCAAAGGGTTCTGGGTATTTGTTCTGTTGTGTTTATGTTGTGTTACGGTGCGGATGTTCTCCCGAAATGTGTTTGTCTTTCTTGTTTGGTGCCATCCAAACAACGTTGTCATGGACGCCCCTGCTTATTTCAGCAAGACAATGCCAAGCCACGTGTTACAACAGTGTGGCTTCATAGTAAAAGAGTGCGGGTACTAGACTGGCCTGCTTGTAGTCCAGACCTGTCTCCCATTGTAAATGCGTGGCGCATTATGAAGCTTAAAATACCACAACGGAGACCCCCGGACTGTTGAACAACTTAAGCTGTACATCAAGCAAGAATGGGAAAGAATTCTACCTGAAAAGCTTCAAAAATTGGTCTCCTCAGTTTCCAAACGTTTACTGAGTGTTGTTAAAAGGAAAGGCCATGTAATACAGTGGTAAAAACGCAAAAGTAAAATAAGCTTGAAAATAAAATAATGGCAGTATTAACCTTTAACATCGAGCAATATGCTGCCACATATGTTTGTTTAAGATTCTTGTATGAATGTTTTGTTTTGTTAATGAAATTAATGTTAGATAAATATATGAAAACAGAATAACAAAACTATGCACAAATGGAGGAAAACAATGTCAACAAACTGCAGAAAGTTCCACAATCCTTTATCATGGCTTATTCTCATGTCTCTGGTGAAAGTCACAGGTAAATGAGAAAAGAAAATGGTTAGTTTCAGTTTCAATTTCCCTATGCCGACATCAGTCAGCCAGTCTAAGGGGCATTGACATAAGTCTGTTTCACTGCAGCAGTAGCCAAATGCAAGTCAAACAGCTACAATTTATTTCAGTGCTGTGCATATCCCCAATTTCCAACCAAACCCCTTCAGGGAAATGCACTGAGTAAATTGGGCTGGTGGTATCAAAACCACAAAAATATGAAATGTAATGCCTGAGAGCCTTAATGCCCAATGAAGTCAGGGTTATTTCGAAGGCTCAGGGGTCATTTGAAGGGATGTAACTACATTTTTTTATATCAAAGCGAAACAAATTTAAAAGTCTCTGCGGTATCTCTTTCTGGTTGAGGTTTCGTACTGAATGCTGCACATTTTTATAGCCTTGGGTAGTACAACATTGAGCTGCCAACTTTGACTGGTCGGTATGTCCTGCTTCTCTTATCTACCACTTCCAGCATGTTACATGATGGAGCTAAGCTATACTTCTTCTGAGATAGTTCTTCTATCTGTAGCTTCACAGTGTGACAAACCAAAGTGGAAAGTTTACGTTTGACCACGTCGCCCTCTATATCACCATAAACTTAAATGTATCTCTAACAGAAACAATTTTGGTAAAAAAAAAATAACTTGAGCATTTTGCTTTTCATTTGCATGTGGCTTTTATTTTGTCAACTGTACTATTAAGGGTGTTTCTGCGCTATTATCATAGCATTACAAGTACTGTATTTTATTGTGCTACGGGTATGAAGTCCAACCATCCATCCATCCATCTTCTTCCGCTTATCCGAGGTCGGGTCGCGGGGGCAGCAGCCTAAGCAGGGAAGCCCAGACTTCCCTCTCCCCAGCCACTTCGTCCAGCTCTTCCCGGGGGATCCCGAGGCGTTCCCAGGCCAGCCGGGAGACATAGTCTTCCCAACGTGTCCTGGGTCTTCCCCGTGGCTTCCTACCGGTCGGACGTGCCCTAAACACCTCCCTAGGGAGGCGATCGGGTGGCATCCTGACCAGATGCCCGAACCACCTCATCTGGCTCCTCTCGATGTGGAGGAGCAGCAGCTTTACTTTGAGCTCCTCCCGGATGACAGAGCTTCTCACCCTATCTCTAAGGGAGAGCCCTTATTTCGGCCGTTTGTACCCGTGATCTTGTCCTTTCGGTCATAACCCAAAGCTCATGACCATAGGTGAGGATGGGAACGTAGATCGACCGGTAAATTGAGAGCTTAGCCTTCCGGCTCAGCTCCTTCTTCACCACAACGGATCGATACAGCGTCCGCATTACTGAAGACGCCGCACCGATCTGCCTGTCAATCTCATGATCCACTCTTCCCTCACTCGTGAACAAGACTCCGAGGTACTTGAACTCCTCCACTTGGGGCAGGGTCTCCCCCCCAACCCGGAGATGGCACTCCACACTTTTCCGGGCGAGAACCATGGACTCGGACTTGGAGGTGCTGATTCTGTTATCTTAAACAAAAACAAAAGTTTTGCCTTTGCTAATCACTAAATATATCTAAAGAGCTGCCAAATATTTGTAATTTCAATACTGTAACAATACAACTATTTGTTAAAACTATAGTTGTCATGACCTTATTGTGTCATTGTCCAACGGTGTCCAAGAAGTATCTCGCAACAGCTAGGCTAACCCACAACCCTAATGAAGAAAGGTGGTATAGAAAATGGATGTCATTACTTTGCCGATCATATGTGTAGATGGTATTAAGAGATTGATACCATGGGAGTCATGGGTGGTGTTGCGTTTTGGACCAGTTGTTCCTCCCAGGGAATTCAAGTCACAAGTCGCTCCCAAGCTCTTTACGACACTTAAAGCTGAGTAGAAAAACCACCAGAGACAGAATAGGTATTTTGTAATATATTTGCAAAGCTTTGCATACATACATTGAGACCAATCCAGCATAGAACATTCAATCGCGCCGCTAAGATGGTCTGCCCTCCCGACAAACCCCTCTTAAGTCTCTCTAGTCAAAACACATGCCCATTATCTCTCTTTCTACATTCCTCACTCGAGGTTAAGCACACAGTTTTGCAGACAACCAAAAGACCACAATTGGAAGAAAAACACTATCTGTTTTGTAATATGATTATGAAATGAAAAGACGTAACACTTAAATTCGGATATATGTAAATATCTGCCTCCGACAGTGGCTAACGACGATCCGCTAATTAATCGCTCCGGCATGCAGGATAACAGAGAGTAGAGAATTGTAAATGATCGTCAATGTAAATACAGGAATGGTTAAAAAGAAAATGTATCTTTAAATGACTTAAAACTAGGGCGTTTTTTTTAGAAACAATATTGTTTTTAGTGACTCTGTAACAATTAGCATACCTTCAATGTTATTTGATGCAGTTTCCAGAGTCAATTGTGATGATAATGTGTTGAACCGATCTACATATACAGCTGGTTAACTGTATACAGTGGTAACCCAATTTATATGTACCCAGGGATGGGTACCGAATTCTGTATTTTTACAGGCACCGATCCAATTCCATCGGTAATACAGGGTATCGATTAGGGCCACAACGATTAGTCGACAAATGTCGACCATAAAATTTGTCGGCGACAAACAAATTTGTCGACAGTCGTTGTGACGTGTGTTATTCCGGGAGAGGCGAGTTAGCCCAGCTACTCGAACAACAAAGCGAGTGAAAACATGTAAAGTGTGGGAACATTTCCCCTTATTCTTGTTCAAAACATGAATACCTTGCTCATTTTGCACAGTAGATCTTGGTTTTATCACAAACATGGACAGGATTTCTAGGCAGAGTCGTGACCATGGCGGAGAGGGTATACGTCTCGAGGGGCTAAAGGTTGCGTCACTGCTGTTTGCAGATGATGTGGTCCTGATGGCACCTTCGGTTCGTGACCTTCAGCTTTCACCGGATCGCTTCGCAGCCGAGTGTTCAGCGGCTGGAATGAGGATCAGCATCTCCAAATCTGAGGCCATGGTTCTCAGCGGGAAACCGATGGTTTGTACAGTCCAGGTAGAGAACAAGACTCTGTCCCAGATGGAGGAATTTAAGTATCGCGGGGTCTTGTTCACGAGTGAGGGAAAGATGGAGAAGGAAATCAGCCGGAGAATCGGAGCAACTGGGGCAGTATTGCAGTTTCTCTGCCGCACTGTTGTGACGAAACGAGAGCTGAGCCAGAAGGCAAAGCTCTCGGTCTACCGAGCTATCTACATTCCTACTCTCACCTATGGTCATGAAGTGTGGGTCATGACCGAAAGAATAAGATCGCGGATACAAGCGGCCGGAATTAGTTTCCTCAGAAGGGTGGCTGGCATCTCCCTTAGAGATAGGGTGAGAAGTTCAGTCACCCGAGAGAAAGGAACCAGCTTAGGTGGTTCGGGCATCTCAGATTCCTCACGAGCGTCTCCCGAGAGAGGTCCTCGTTGCACGTCCCACTGGGAGGAGACCCCGCGGCAGGCCAAGGACCAGATGGGGGGATTACATCTCCTCTCTGGCCTGGGAACGCTTCGGGATTCCTCAGGAGGAAGTTGCTAATGTTGCTCTGGAGAGGGAAGTCTGGGGGTCTCTGCTGGAGCTGTTGCCCCCGCGACCAGATTCTGGATAAGCGGTTGAGATGGATGGATCTTGGTTTTATGACACTATATCATTGATACGGGAGGATTTAAAGTGGTGGAATGATGCGGCCTCAACTCGGTAAGATATTTAGTTTGTTACCTTGCTAGCCCAGCTAACAAGTGTGACACAAAGTTATGTTAAAAATAGATTTAACCATCGTTTTAGCCAAAGTCCGCCGGCTAATCTCTGTCTAAAAAACTGTTGGTATTATTGCTATCATAAGACTAAACATACAATCTATTGGATAGCTAAAATGTTAAGAATTAATCAGTGATACATTTATATAAATTGAGTATATTAGATAAGGAAAACGACTTCCGGACGGCTTTGAAGCGATTCTGGACCACCATCCGCTGCCTCAGGAAGGGGAAGCAGTGCAATGTCAACACCGTGTATGGTGAGGATGGTGTTCTGCTGACCTCGACTGCGGATGTTGTGGATTGGTGGAGGGAATACTTCGAAGACCTCCTCAAGCCTACCAGCACGTCTTCCTATGAGGAAGCAGGGCCTGGGGAATCTGTGGTAGGCTCTCCTATTTCTGGGGCTGAGGTTGCCGAGGTAGTTAAAAAGCTCCTCGGTGGCAAGGCCCCGGGGGTGGATAAGATCCGCCCAGAGTTCCTTAGGGCTCTGGATGTTGTGGGGCTGTCTTGGTTGACAAGACTCTGCAACATCGCATGGACATCGGGGGCGGTACGTCTGGATTGGCAGACCGGGGTGGTGGTTCCTCTCTTTAAGAAGGGGAACCGGAGGGTGTGTTCCAACTATCGTGGGATCACACTCCTCAGCCTTCCCGGTAAGGTCTATTCAGGTGTACTGGAGAGGAGGCTACGCCGGATAGTCGAACCTCGGATTCAGGAGGAACAGTGTGGTTTTCATCCTGGTCGTGGAACTGTGGACCAGCTCTTTACTCTCGGCAGTGCACTTGAGGGTGCATGGGAGTTTGCCCAACCAGTCTACATGTGCTTTGTGGACTTGGAGAAGGCATTCGACCATGTACCCCGGGAAGTCCTGTGGGGAATGCTCAGAGAGTATGGGGTAACGGACTGTCTTATTGTGGCGGTTCGCTCCCTGTATAATCAGTGTCAGAGCTTGGTCAAAGCTCGGTCATGAGCTTTGGGTCATGACTGAAAGGACAAGAGCACCGGTACAAGCGGCCGAAATGAGTTTCTTCCGCCGGGTGGCGGGGCTCTCCCTTAGAGATAGGGTGAGAAGCTCTGCCATCCGGGGGGAGCTCAAAGTAAAGCCGCATCGAGAGGAGCCAGATGAGGTGGTTCGGGCATCTGGTCAAGATGCCACCCGAACGCCTCCCTAGGGAGGTGTTTCGGGCACGTCCGACCGGTAGGAGGCCACGGGGAAGACCCAGGACACGTTGGGAAGACTATGTCTCCCGGCTGGCCTGGGAACGCCTCTGGATCCCCCGGGAGGAGCTGGACGAAGTGGCTGGGGAGAGGGAAGTCTGGGCTTCCCTGCTTAGGCTGCTGCCCCCGCGACCCGACCTCGGATAAGCGGAAGAAGATGGATGGATGGATGGAGTATATTAGATTGATAAAAATGCCAGGAGTTAATCAATAATCAATAATATACCAGTGTGCAGCTTTTTAAACACATCATCACAAAATGCTTGTTTCTTTTGGACCAAGTTTGATAGTTTCGCTGTTTTATCGTTTGTTATTATTGCTGCTATTTTAACTGTCCTGTTCTACATAAAAAATATACTTTGGGGGGTTTTAGCACTTTGCCTATCCTTGCTTTTAAATAGAAAACACTTTAATAGATATTTTTATTTTGTAACAGCCAAATGAGCAACATAATTACAGTATAAATAAATGTATGAAAAAAATTAGTCATCTTTGTTGTTCGGAAGCACATGCCTAAAAATTTCTAAAGCTAAATTTAAAAGTCGGTGGCTAAATTAAAGCCATTGGACATAAACGCTTTATAATCCGATTAGTTGACTAATCGTTAAGATAGTCAATGACTAGTCAACTGTCGAAATAGTCGTTAGTTGCAATGTAAAACTTGGTTCCGACACTAATCGTATATTATATTTATAGTGTGTCACCGACAACAGAAACCGTAAAATTCTACTTGTATTTCAAGTTTGACAGATGGGTAAAAAAACAAGCCAATGAAAGTGGGTTTAGGTCAGTTTTTGCCTCATCCCTCACTTAAAGCATAAGTGAAGAATGCACTACCGACCTGATAAGACCTGATAAGTCCAAAAGAGAAAGAGATGATACAGTATTATCTGCTGGTGATTGTTTGAGCACACCGCAGCTAGTCCTGGATAGTCCCACTCCTTAATGCCTCAGTCACACACAGGATGTTTACAGGAATGAGGCAAAAATACAACCTTACCTACTGTAACTTAATCTATTTCGGGCAACAGCGGGGGCTCCTTATCTAAAAATGTATTTCCCGAATCAACCCAAAAAGGGAAATACCAAGCCCAAACTAGTGAGTGTTATTCAAAGTGGCTTGAATTAAAGTTCACAGGAGTGGATTCCACTCAGTGAGAAAGACCTAATATCAGCTTTACAGTTCATTGCATGGATGGGACACGGGCCAAAACAATCTTACCAAGGGGCTATCCTTCTCTGTCACAGTTCAGAGTGGTGGTGACAGACGAATAGCCTCAGAGGTAACTAGACAAGCAGAGCAAATTTTTAGAGTCTTTGAGATTAAGTGGTTCAACCAAGAAGTCTTTTTTTTTCAACTTTTACATTGAGCCTAAAGGGGAATTGCACTTTTTTTAATACGGTGTGCATCTTTGCCCCATAGGTATAGCTGTCCTCTGGCAATATTACTCCTTTCGCAAGCTGACTTAAGGAAATGTTGTCACAATCTTCTATGTAAGTAATCGTGGCGCACCACCACAGCAAAATAAAAGCCGCCACACCTTAAAAATGAGTGATTTTAACATGAAAACAAATATGTATACAGTATACTGTATATAGTAGGGGTGTAACGGTACACAAAATTTTTGGATCGGTACGTACCTCGGTTTAGAGGTCACGGTTCGGTTCATTTTTGGTACAGTAAGAAAAAAACAAAATATACATTTTCTGGTTATTTATTTACCAAAATTTGTAAACAATGGCTTTATCCTTTTAACATAACAATAACATACATATACACACAGGGTCGATTGCCAGGGTTAATGCAGTCAACATATATAAAATAAAAACTAAATCAGATAAGGCTCACAAATGGTTTCTTAACAAAATCTTTCTACATATAAAGTGCAACATTTCCACATATAAAGTGCAACATTAAACTGCTTCAAGTTGTTGCTCAGATTAAATAAAATGACACAACTTTTCTTCTACATACAAAAAGTGCAACATTAAACAGTTTCAAGCCAACTCAGCCTCAGATTAACTTTTCTTTCCCCCCCAGCCTGGCTAACTTGGCAGTAAGAGGATATATGGGCTCATTGTTCTTCCACCATAGAAGTGGGTCAAAATCTAGTTTTTAATGCAATATGGACTTATATCTGCTGCTATAAAAACATTTGTTATTGCTTTAGTCCTGCCTGACTCGCCGAGGAGAGGCTGCTTGAATGCGGTGGTGACGCTTCAAATGGGTTAGCATGTGTTATGAGAGTAGCGTATGTGTGTGTGTGGCCCTTTAATATGTGACAGCATATGAGGTGAGTGTGTGGGCGAGCGAGGTGAGGGAGCGGTAGCGTGAGTGCGGGGAGTGGCTCGTGTTTTGTTGGATTGGCTGTGTGCGAGACCTCAATAAAGCCACGGTTTGCAACTAATCGCCGGACTCGTCATTTACCCTGGAGTCCGGAGCTGTGGAGACCCACTGCCGGGTCGAGTGAAGGGTGTTGCCCCCGAGAATATATCGGCCCTGGAGGAGTGTCTCCCCTGCGCTCCTCGACTACGGTCTGGGAGCAGGAAGCAGGAAAGGTGCAACACATGTTTAACCCTGGTGACTTTCACTCAATGTTCATGTTTTTTGCCAGAAAAATCAGTTTATCCACATTGTCTGCAGAAAGAGCAGACCTGCTTGCAGTTAAAATGTCTCCAGCTGTGGAAAATACCCTTTGGCTGGGCACGGAGGTAGCAGGTATGGCGAGGTAGTGCCTGGCTAACTTGGCAGTAAGAAGATATATTGGCTCATTGTTCTTCCACCATAGAAGTGGGTCAAAATCTAGTTTTTAATGCAATATGGTCTTAAATCTGCTGCTATAAAAACATTTGTTATAGCTTTAGCCCTGCCTGACTCGCCGAGGAGAGGCTGCTTGAATGCGGTGGGAGCTGTGTTTGTCTTCTTTTTGTCTTCGTTGAAGCGATGTTATCAATTGTTGTATCGCACCGCGAAACCGAAATGTTCCCAAACGGGAGATCTTAACGAGGCAGGAGGGTCTTCCAGCTCTGGCTTTTGCATGTTGTAGTAGCCCGGTCGTTGCTAGCATGCCGTGTGTTGTGCCTCAATGTGCATTGTTTACACAACGTGCGGTACGCTACTTAATATGTCCGTGTGGAAACTCGTTCGGTACCGAAACGGTTCAATACAAATACATGTACCGTTACACCCTTAGTATATAGTCTATCATTTAAGCACTATTGGCAATAATTAGTTTAAAAAACAATCCAAATATCATAACAATGTTCCTCTATGCTTTGATAGTAGGCTATTCATTTTCAATTCATATCGCTCCAGCCACTTACTGTGTTGTTGTTAAATTTATTTGTACAAATCCTCGACAGATAGCCCTTTTTGTAACTCATAGAGAAATATATCAGCTTATATATAAGCTTGTATCAGCTTATTCAAGAGATGAACACATTTCCTGAAAGAATTAAACACATTATTGCGTTGGTAAATGACAAAGAGGCATCACCTAATTTAGTTCTAGGTGAAAAGCCTGTTTTGAGCTTGTGTGGTCGGATTGGCCTCACAGGCAAAAGTGATTAGCATCCATCACTGTCTGCTCCTCTCAGACTGCGGGGAAACCATGACAGAGGAACTGACCACACTCAGGGGTGAATTGGCAAAGCAAAGCAGTGAACAAAAGACTGAGAGGCAGGACAACGAGCAAGGATTTTTTTAAATGAATTAAATTGTGTTTTTTTCCAAAGGTCATGAGAAAAACTAAAGATCTATATGGGGACAGGAAAACGGGTCTACAACCCATTCCAATGTACAAGTAAATAAAGGTTTAATATACACTAGGCCAGGGGTCGGCAACCCGCGGCTCCGGAGCCGCATACGGCTCTTTGATCACTATGATGCAGCTCAACTGCATACTTGCCGACCCTCCCGGGAGATTTCCGGAGACCCTTCCGATTTTCCCGGGAGATTTCCGGATTTCGATTCCCCTAGCAGAAAACTCCCTGGATTAATATTCTCCAATTTTCACCCTAACAATAATAATAAGGGCGTGCCATGATGGTACAACATTTAGCACCCTCTACAATCTGTACCAACAGCGTGCCAGCCTAACCTTTTGTTGTATGCATCAAGTGACAGCAATGCATACTTGGTCCACAGCCACACAGGTTACACTGACGGTGGCCATATAAAACAACTTTAACACTCTTACTAATAATGCGCCACACTTTGAACCAAAACCAAACAAGAATGACAAACACATTTCGGGAGAACATCTGCACCTTAACACAACATAAACACAACAGAACAAATATCCAGAATCCCATGCAGCCCTGACTCCTCCGTGCGTCGGTTGAGGTGGGCGGGGTTTGGTAGCGGGGGTGTATAATGTAGCCCGGAAGAGTTAGGGCTGCATGGGATTCTGGGTATTTGTTCTGTTGTATTTATGTTGTGTTACGGTGCAGATGTTCTCCCGAAATGTGTTTGTCATTCTTGTTTGATGTGGGTTCACAGTGTGGCGCATTATTAGTAAGAGTGTTAAAGTTTTTTATACCGCCACCGTCAGTGTAACCTTTGTGGCTGTTGACCAAGTATGTCTTGCTGTCACTTACATGAGCAAGTAGAAGCCCCATACAACGTGTGATTTGGGCCGACACTCTAGTTGAAGTGGGCGCTAAATATTGTACCATCACGGCACGTTCGAGAGAATAAGGTGTGGGCCGCGTGTCTGAGACCCTTGGTTTATACATTGCACAAAGCAAAAAAAACCAACCTTGTATGCAGTGTAATTTCGTTTTAAAATTCAAAAGATTTTTGTGGCTCCCATTGTTTTCTTTAATTTGTGAAACTGGTCAAAATGGCTCTTTGACTGGTAAAGGTTGCCGACCCCTGCACTAGGCCAATGAATATACAGTATACCGTATTACCGCAGCGGGAAATAAGCCGCACAAAACAAAATTTTAGATTTCTTTTTTTTTTCCATATATTAGCCACACCGAGGCCGCAGATATATACATTGTGAATAAAGTCATTTACAAAGAAATATTTTGTAAATGTTTATTTACATACCTTAATTGTTTCCAAACAGTGTCTGTAACACGGCAGTAAAACGGCTGATCGAACAAAACAGAAGTCATCGTCATGGACCCACGAGCTGGGGAAGCTAGCTCTCCAATCAGCTAAACAGACTCAATAACTCCACGGTGACATCTTGGTATTGTTTCAATTTGTAAAACTGAAACAATACAAAAATAATGCCATTGTAAGGTAATAACACTAACACGGACAATCGTAAAAAGTGTTAGCATATTAGTCAGAGCTAATGACGGTAGCACGTAGAAAGATGCATGAAAAAACTCCAACAGACATCACACATGGGACGGATTAGTAAGTACAAATTGTTTCAGTTATATTGTAAAACTTACAAACGTTGCTTAAAAAATCTATGCAATAAGAAGACGGAACGGCACTTGTACTTCCGGTTCAAAGCTTTAAACAAGCAGGAAACACTGTAGCTATTCAGCCAGCAGCACCTGCAGTAGGCGAACTCGTCCAAAAGGTGGCACCAAAACCCAAACAATAACATACCGATTAAATGTATTTGCTTGTGTTTTATGAAAAACTATTTGCATTATGTACTATGTCACATCTGCGGTCCCCTCCAAGGTTTCTCATTGTCATCCCATTGGGTTGAGTTTTTTCTTGCCCTGATGTACAGCCCTTTGAGACACTTGTGATTTATGGCTATATAAGTAAACTTTGATTGATTAATTGATTGATTTGATCAACTCCTAGCGATTGATCAAAACTTTAACCATACAAGTTATTGATTTATGACCACAGTATATGTTTTACGACATGTTTGATACAATTTATTTCAACCTGCATGCATGGTGGTTGACAGAGTAAACGTAAACCTTAACTGACAATGCTTTGCGATGTATTGTTTTTTAGTTGATCTCATTGAGTTGAGTTGAGTTTGTGCTTATTTCAAACATGAATGCATACAACAGGATACATCACAATTTCCAGTTTCTCTATTCAACATGTTCGAAAGGAGTAGGAAGAAGCAGAGCTTATTTAATCCTAGCCCTTTTCCTTTACATAGCAGTTGCTAAAACTTCTGTTCACTTCCTGTAATAAATTTATTCACAATATACTCCATAAGTAATAACATTAAAGGGGAACATTATCACCAGACCTATGTAAGCGTCAATATATACCTTGATGTTACAGAAAAAAGACCATATATTTTTTTAACCGATTTCCGAACTCTAAATGGGTGAATTTTGGCGAATTAAACGCTATTATTCGCTCTCGTCACAACGTGACGTCACATCGGGAAGCAATCCGCCATTTTCTCACTTTCGACGGTGTGTTGTCGGCGGGTGTAACAACACGAGTAGGGACGGATTCAAGTTGCACCAGTGGCCCAAAGATGCGAAAGTGGCAAGAAATTGGACGAAATTTGTTCAAAATACGAGGCTGTGGGGAAAGCCGAAGAAATGGTCAGTCGTTTGTTCCGCACACTTTACCGACGAAAGCTATGCTACGACAGAGATGTGTGGATATCCTGCGACACTCAAAGCAGATGCTGACATCAACTCCAAAACTGGACAGATCAGCTTTCAGGAAAAGAGAGCGGATGAGGGTATGTCTATAGAATATATTAATTGATGAAAACTTTATTCATCACTCGCGGTTTTACGTAAATTATTATACATAAACTGTGTTTACCAATAATTTAGCTTAAAAACAATTATTTTTTTCAATCATTCGAGTACATTCGGGTAGTCTTGTGTGATGCAGTATTTTGTGTCTATTTAGGTATGGTTAACCTGAGTGCTGAAATCGTGGAAAAATATATGTTCTTAGCGCGCCTGAAATGGGCTGTCTGCACTCTCAAAGTGCATGTTGTTGCCAAATGTATTTCATATGCTGTAAACCTAGTTCATAGTTGTTAGTTTCCTTTAATGCCAAACAAACACATACCAATCGTTGGTTAGAAGGCGATCGCCGAATTCGTCCTCGCTTTCTCCCGTGTCGCTGGCTGTCGTGTCGTTTTCCTCGGTTTCGCTTGCATACGGTTCAAACCGATATGGCTCAATAGCTTCAGTTTCTTCTTCAATTTCGTTTTCGCTACCTGCCTCCACACTACAACCATCCGTTTCAATACATGCGTAATCTGTTGAATCGCTTAAGCCGCTGAAATCAGAGTCTGAATCCCGATTAATGTCGCTATAGCTTGCTGTTCTATGCGCCATGTTTGTTTGTATTGGCATCACTATGTGACGTCACAGGAAAATGGACGGGTGTATATAACGATGGTTAAAATCAGGCACTTTGAAGCTTTTTTTAGGGATACTGCGTGATGGGTAAAATTTTGAAAAAAACTTCGAAAAATAAAACAAGCCACTGGGAACTGATTTTTAATGGTTTTAACCCTTCTGAAATGGTGATAATGTTCGCCTTTAAAAATAAATAAATAAACAATGAGTGAAGTAAGTTATATTTCATATGGTGAGATGAATAAGATTATCTAGAATATGAATAGATGGATGACAAAAATTCAGAATGTTTATCATTGTTCTTTGTACTTTGTAAACACTTTAAGTTTGAAGAGTTTCTTGAAGTGGATTATATTAGTACATTTCTTTGCTCAATCCATTCCATAATGTAATTCAACATACTGATATACTGAAGGTCTTAAGTGTTGTATGTGCGTACAAATGTTTTAAATGATATTTTTCTCTAAGATTATATTAAAACAACCTGGTCCTTAACACCACCAAGACGAAGGAGCTGATCATGGATTTTCGGACAAAAAAAAACAATAAACATCCAACCACTGTACATCAATGGGGACTATGTGGAAAGGGTCCCTAACTTCAGGTTCCTGGGGATCCAGATCGAGGAAGACCTGTCGTGGAGCATGAACACCTCAGTGACCATCAAAAAGGCACAGCAGAGACTTTACTTTCTGAGACTCCTCAAAAAGAACAACCTGTCACAAAAACTGCTTGTGTTCTTCTATCGCTGCTAAATAGAGAGTGTGTTGACATACTGCATGTGTGTATGGTATGCCAGCATTGAAACGCACTTCAGAGGATCATAAAAACTGCCATGAAGATCACTGGCTGCTCTCTCCCCTCCCGAGATTAACTGTACAGTGCCAGGTGCCTCAAAAGGCCCAAAACATCATAAGGGACCCATCTCACCCTGGACATAAACTTTTTGAACTGCTGCCCTCAGGCAGGAGATACAGGACAATAAAATGCCGGACAAACAGACTTAAAGGGGAACATTATCACAATTTCAGAATGGTTAAAACCATTAAAAATCAGTTCCAGTGGCTTATTATATTTTTCGAAGTTTTTTTCAAAATTTTACCCATCACGCAATATCCCTAAAAAAAGCTTCAAAGTGCCTGATTTTAACCATCATTATAAACAGCCGTCCATTTTCCTGTGACGTCACACAGTGATGCCAACACAAACAAACATGACGCATAGAACAGCAAGCTATAGCGACATTAGCTCGGATTCAGACTCGGATTTCAGCCGCTTAAGCGATTCAACAGATTACGCATGTATTGAAACGGATGGTTGTAGTGTGGAGGCAGGTAGCGAAAACGAAATTGAAGAAGAAACTGAAGCTATTGAGCCATATCGGTTTGAACCGTATGCAAGCGAAACCGAGGAAAACGACACGACAGCCAGCGACACGGGAGAAAGCGAGGACGAATTCGGCGATCGCCTTCTAACCAACGATTGGCATGTGTTTGTTTGGCATTAAAGGAAACTAACAACTATGAACTAGGTTTACAGCATATGAAATACATTTGGCAACAACATGCACTTTGAGAGTGCAGACAGCCCATTTCAGGCGCGCTAAGAACATATATAATTTCCACGATTTCAGCACTCAGGTAAACCATACCTAAATAGACACAAAATACTGCATTACACAAGACTACCCGAATGTACTCGAATGATTGAAAAAAATAAATGTTTTTAAGCTAAATTATTGGTAAACACAGTTTATGTATAATCATTTACGTAAAACCGCGAGTAATGAATAAAGTTTTCATCAATTAATATATTCTGTAGACATACCCTCATCCGCTCTCTTTTCCTGAAAGCTGATCTGTCCAGTTTTGGAGTTGATGTCAGCATCTGCTTTGAGTGTCGCAGGATATCCACACATTCTTGCCATCTCTGTCGTAGCATAGCTTTCGTCGGTAAAGTGTGCGGCACAAACGACTGACCATTTCGTCGGCTTTCCCCACAGCCTCGTATTTTGAACACATTTCGTCCAATTTCTTGCCACTTTCGCATCTTTGGGCCACTGGTGCAACTTGAATCCGTCCCTGTTCGTGTTGTTACACCCTCCGACAACACACCGAGGAAAGTGAGAAAATGGCGGATTGCTTCCCGATGTGACGTCATCGCTCCGAGAGCGAATAATAGAAAGGCGTTTAATTCGCCAAAATTCACCCATTTAGAGTTCGGAAATGGCTTAAAAAAATATATGGTCTTTTTTATGCAACATCAAGGTATATATTGACGCTTACATAGGTCTGGAGATAATGTTCCCCTTTAAGATCTCCCGTTTGGGAACATTTCGGTTTTGCGGTGCGATACAACAATGTATATCATCGCTTCAACAAAGAGAAAAAGAAGACACACACAGCTCCCACGCATTCAAGCAGCCTCTCCTCGGCGAGTCAGGCAGGGCTAAAGCAATAACAAATGCCGTTGGTGTTTTTATAGCAGCAGTTCGGAAATCGGTTAAAAAAAAATATGGTCTTTTTTATGCAACATTAAGGTATATATTGACGCTTACATAGGTCTGGTGATAATGTTCCCCTTTAAGTGTTGTACGTGCGTACAAATGTTTTAAATTACATTTTTCTCTAAGATTATATTTCTCCTTGGGCTTCGATTAAACTACTGTATAGTATGTTACCAGTCATTTTTCAATGACACACCACTTAGCTCTCTAACATTAAGGTGGGCCTTGGAAAATGACCAAAGTCTGGGCTGCAAGATACACAAAGCCTCAGCCTTTTCAAGCAAGCAAACAACAGAAAATTCCTGTTCAGACAACAATGTCATGGTGATTGAAATGACAGATATTCAGTTTTAAACTGTGCTTTCTTCTTGGGTTAGCAGACAATACAGGTCTGGTAAATGTAATCAACCCCCTTTGTTCAACGCACAGGAAATCAAGGAGTCGGCTCAAACCTGCACAGGGACGGTATTATGCATCAAAGGCTGAAACACAATGTCAGTGGCCAAAACGCTCAGTGCTGACTTTGCTACTGCTTCCCGATGGCGCTCTTTCGCTGCTTTTCTTGGGGTGTCAGCACTGCCCTTGACAATTGATTGTGCCACACAGCATATTTCAGATGACAAGTCAAGACATCAGGCAGGCGACACGGAAATATTAATTATTTTGACTTAAGACACTGGCGGGCGCTTAACGTATTTAAAGCCTTTTTGTTTTGACACAATCATGACAACACTGAGAAAGACATGTCATCAGCCGCCCCCTAATCTTGCCGTTTTAATTATCCACAAGTAACAAATGCAGTGTCTTAGTGGATTAAGCGCTCTTTCATGTTTGCCACCGTGCAGAGAATTGAACACACTTCAACTTCAGTAATCTGACATCAAACCACTTAAGATGGAAAGATTGCGCTTTGGAGAAATGGTGAACATGGGTTCGTAGGAACAATGTTATCAGTTGCTGTATGACCTTATTGAGGGATGAAGCCTTTGCATTAACTTGTTAAAGGGGAACATTGTCACAATTTCAGAAGGGTTAAAACCATTAAAAATCAGTTCCCAGTGGCTTATTTTATTTTTCGAAGTTTTTTTCAAAATTTTACCCATCACACAATATCCCTAAAAAAAAGCTTCAAAGTGCCTGATTTTAACCATCGTTATATACACCCGTCCATTTTCCTATGACGTCACATAGTGATGCCAACACAAACAAACATGGCGCATAGAACAGCAAGCTATAGCGACATTAGCTCGGATTCAGACTCGGATTTCAGCGGCTTAAGCGATTCAACAAATTACGCATGTATTGAAACGGATGGTTGTAGTGTGGAGGCAGGTAGCGAAAACGAAATTGAAGAAGAAACTGAAGCTATTGAGCCATATCGGTTTGAACCGTATGCAAGCGAAACCGACGAAAACAACACGACAGCCAGCGACACGGGAGAAAGCGAGGACGAATTTGGCGATCGCCTTCTAACCAACGATTGGTATGTGTTTGTTTGGCATTAAAGGAAACTAACAACTATGAACTAGGTTTACAGCATATGAAATGCATATGGCAACAACATGCACTTTGAGAGTGCAGACAGCCCAATTTTCATCAATTAATATATTCTGTAGACATACCCTCATCTGCTCTCTTTTCCTGAAAGCTGATCTGTCCAGTTTTGGAGTTGATGTCAGCAGGCCAGGGAAGCTAGGGTCAATATTCTTCTCTTGATCATCTTGGGATGGTGTGAGCCAAGACATCCAGGGGGTTTAGCTCGCTCGTCTGCGGGAACAAACTGCCGCCATTACTTTGTCCCTGAATTGCTCACACACTCCGGCAGATTCAATGGGGGTCTGGCGGCAGATTTCTTTGACTTTATCGTTGGAAATGCATCTGCTTTGAGTGTCGCAGGATATCCACACATTCTTGCCATGTCTGTCGTAGCATAGCTTTCGTCGGTAAAGTGTGCGGAACAAACGTCCAATTTCTTGCCACTTTCGCATCTTTGGGCCACTGGTGCAACTTGAATCCATCCCTGTTCGTGTTGTTACACCCTTCGACAACACACCGACGAGGCATGATGTCTCCAAGGTACGGAAAACAGTCGAAAAAACGGAAAATAACAGAGCTGATTTGACTCGGTGTTTGAGAAAATGGCGGATTGCTTCCCGATGTGACGTCACGTTGTGACGTCATCGCTCCGAGAGCGAATAATAGAAAGGCGTTTAATTCGCCAAAATTCACCCATTTAGAGTTCGGAAATCGGTTAAAAAAATATATGGTCTTTTTTCTGCAACATCAAGGTATATATTGACGCTTACATAGGTCTGGTGATAATGTTCCCCTTTAAGCAAGCATAACATGAGCCCTCACATCCCAGAAGTAGCAATATCTAAGGCGGTCTTCCATCTAAAGCTTTTCATCGTCAAATTGAGCAGTCCGTTTT
>NC_084578.2:12440000-12485000 GCF_033978685.3 Nerophis lumbriciformis
AAAATGAAAGGATTTTAAGTGTGCCTTATAGTCCGAAAATAGTTACATCCCTAGTCGGTACTTGGTAGCTCCAACAGAATTTGTTCGGTGTCTATAAAAAGTACCCATCCTTACTTTAAGAAAGATAATATTTGTAAGTGACTAGATTTAGGAGAAAAAAAACTAAGTCTGCATGCTGAAGAAAATGCCTTAAATTACATTCAATGAATAGGAAATGAATAAGATTCACTTAACATTTGAATGTGTCAAGATATTGCATTGAAACGTGAAGAAATGCTGTCAATGGGCTAAAATGTCTGATTCAACAAAGTGATAACTGCAGACCTGCCAACCTTGGATATGAACATTCTAAAATTGTCAGTATTACTGTTCAGAACATTTTAATTATTTCTTAAGAGGAAATGTCTATTCTAGCTCACACACGAGCAGAAATGACGACTAGTGTGTGGTATAGAAAATGGACAATTGAATGAAAACACTTATTCACGTGACATCGTAAAGGCAGTGCCTTAAACGTACAGCTGCGTTTTAAAAAGTCATCAATTCTACTTTTTGAAACCGATACCGATAATTTCCGATCTTACATTTTAAAGCATTTATTGGCCGATGATATCGGCAGTCCGGTATTATCGGCCGATAATATCGGCAGTCCGGTATTATCGGACATCTCTAGTTGTGATGCACCTGTGAAATTAATACGTCCGTGTATGCTGCAAATGAGCAAAATACATAAAAATTACACATACTTACATTTTGTATATAAAATATTGAAGGAAGCTTTTGGATGTGTTTATAGCGCTTTGTAGCCAGAATAGAGCGTGAAGCCTTTTTCTCTATTGTTAGCTGACTTTTGTTTGTGTTTATTTACGATTTAGAATGCATATAAAAAAGAAAAACCTATTACATTGATTGTGAACCACAGACAAAATTCCCTAGCAGCGACAGTAAAATCAGAGCATTACTCTCTTTTTTAAGTGTACAATTCTGTATATAAAGTAGCTTTTGCCTTCAGTCTCATTGGGTTGTACAGGCCCTGTTTACAAATGAAACCGTTTGACATTTAGGTAACATTCTGTGACTACGGTGAGTCATTTTAAAATGATTTACAAAAATGTTGTGCAGGGAAAGGGGAAGTTGCAAACACCTTCACAAATATGTCAGCATGTAAAAGTAGTAAGATTGATGGCGGCGTGCTGAAACAACTCCCTCAAAGTGATGCATGGGTGGCCACAGTGACCACAGTTACTACAGGAAGTAAATTAAACACGGCCTCTGCGTGTACTGCAGAGTAAATCATCGGCAAGTGCCTACCTCTGCATTTTACCAGTGCATAGATATTAACATTTAACATGTGTTGCATGAACCTAGAATGAGGGAGAATTCTGTCTCATATTTTAAAAAATGTGTGCCAGAAGATTGTGGACAACACATAATGCAGCGTTTCTCAAAGTGTGGGGCGCGCCCCACTGGTGGGGAATAGAGACATGACAGGTGGGGCGCGAGGAACGGGAAGAAATTTCACTTTAAATTTTTTTTTTTTTAATTATATTCTTAGATTTTTTTTTTTTTTTACTATGCTTTCATTTCCTATACACACTGTAAATCACTTTGTGATTCCGTCAGTGAAATCCGCTATATAAATAAATGTAAATTACTTAGTTTTCCTGTAAGCTTTAAATTTCTAGGTAGGAGCGAACGTTTGACAGACATAGCAGCAGTAACTAATGGGGGCGGGGCTAAGCGGAACAAGCGCAGCAAAATTAAAAGCTGTCCCACTGTCAAACGACACAATTGCGAGACGTATATGCGACATTGCAAGTGATCTTGAGTAGACAAATGAAAAGAAAGTCGTTTTGCTTTACAAGTGGACGAAGCTACTGACAGCAATAAAGACTGCCTGTTCATCGCATACGTCCGCTTTGTGAATGGCGAGTCACTGCGAGGATTTGCTGTTTTGCAAATACATGAAAAATAGAGCCACTGCTGATGAGCTGTTCAAGATAATGGACAGTTTCCTCAAATAACACGACCTTAAATGGGAAAACTGTGTGGGCTTTTGCTGCGATGGCGCATAGACCATGGCAGGGTGAAGAAACAAGCTGCAGGCTTTAATAAAGAGGGTTGGACACACTGTGTCATTCACCGGGAAGCACTCGCGTCAAAGCAGCTCAGCCCCGAACTCAATGAGGTTTTAACAGATGTGAGCGCGGTAAATTTGATCAAAACACGACCACTGAAAGTGCGACTGTTCTCTGCACTGTGTGAGGAAATGGGAGCTGATCATACAGCCGTACTGTTTCATAGTGAAGCAAGGTGGCTCTCCCGGGGCAAAGTGCTGTCACTTGCCCTGTCTTGCCAAATGCATAGCTCCTCCTTTTTTGCAAAGTGGCACTTTTATTTGATTTATTATTGAACTTGATGCAAGTTATTTGATTTATTATTGAACTTGATGCAAGTTATAACACTTTTATTTGATTTATTATTGAACTTGATGCAAGTTATAACACTTTTATTTGATTTATTATTGAACTTGATGCAAGTTATTTGATTTATTATTGAACTTGATGCAAGTTATAACACTTTTTGATTTGTTATTGAACTTGATGCAAGTTATAACACTTTTTGATTTGTTATTGAACTTGATGCAAGTTATTTTATTTATTATTGAACTTGATGCAAGTTATACCACAGCTGCACAGTTATTTTATTTATTATTGAACTTGATGCAAGTTATACCACAGCTGCACAGTTATTTTATTTATTATTGAACTTGATGCAAGTTATACCACAACTGCACAGTTATTTTATTTATTATTGAACTTGATGTTATTTTATGTTATTGAGTTTGAATGTATACAACTTGATGTTACTTGATGTTCAATAAATTTGAAAATGTTAAGCTTGGCATTAGCGTTCTGTTAGGCCGATGGGGGCAGGTGGGGCTTGAAAACTCCCTCTTGTCCAAAGTGGGGGATGACAAAAAAAGTTTGAGAACCACTGACATAATGGAAGGAAGGTGCATGTCAGTCATGTTCAAGATGGTATGCGCCAGACAACTTGTTTACTATTATTTTTTTAGTCGCTTTATTTTCATACGCACAGCTACAAAAAGTAGACAGACTTTTAAGAATCGATTTAAATTTTTCGTAATATAAGCCGCTATTTTTCTCCAACCCTTTGAGCCCTGCGGCTTATAAAACGGTGGGACTGATTAATGGATTTTTCTTTGCTAACGGCCATAATGTGTTGTATTCAACTAATAGTTTTCACATTGCACTGACAGAGACACGGAAAAGGGGTGTTATTGTTTGTGCTATGGCGCCATTTTTTGGTACGAGTTTGCTCGCTACAGGTTCTGCGGGTTGACAATAGATATGTCCGATAATATCGGACTGCTAATATTATCGGTTGATACATGCTTTAAAATGTAATATCGGAAATTATCGGTATCGGTTTCAAAAAGTAAAATTGATGACTTTTTAAAACGCCGCTGTACGGAGTGGTACACGGACGTAGGGAGAAGTACAGAGCGCCAATAAACCTTAAAGGCACTGCCTTTGCGTGCCGGCCCAATCACATATTATCTACAACTTTTCACACACACACACAAGTGAATGCAAGCATACTTGGCATACAGGTCACACTGAGGGTGGCCGTATAAACAACTTTAACACTGTCAGAAATATGCGCCACACTGTGAACCCACACCAAACAAGAATGACAAACACATTTCGGGAGAACATCCGCACCGTAACACAACATAAACACAACAGAACAAATACCCAGAATCCCTTGCAGCACTAACTCTTCCGGGACACTACAATATACACCCCCCGGTACCGTCAGTAATTATAATCTGCAAATAATGTGCCGTTGTTGAGTATCGGTGCTGTCTAGAGCTCGGCAGAGTAACCATGTTATTCTCCTCAATATCAGTAGGTGGCAGCCGGTAGCTAATTGCTTTGTAGATGTCGGGAACATGTCGTGTGAGACAACAATGGTTTGTCGTGATCACAATATGCAGATGACAGCGGGAGGTAGGGTGGAGGTAAAAAGGTATCTGATGCTTAAACCAAAAATAAGCAAAAGGTCAGTGCCCCTGAGAAAAGGCATTAAAGCTTTGGGATGGCTATGCAGAACGAAACTAAAATTTAACTGGCTACAAAGTAAACAAAAACAGAATGCTGGACGACAGCAAAGACTTACACAAAGTACATCCGTACATGACATGACAATCAACAATGAAGGATAAAAACAACTTATAAATATTCTTGATTGCTAATACAAAGCAGGTGTGGGGAATAGTGCTCAGGGAATAAATGAAACTTCTACAGGAAAATACCAACAAAACAGGAAAAGCCACCAAAAGACAAGAACTAAAACACTACACACAGGAAAACCCAAAAAAACTCTAAATAAGTCGCGGCGTGATGTGACAGGTCGTGACAGTACTTTGAGACAAGAGCTATAGTGATGTATTTTTATTTATGGTCTGAATTCATATTCAACACTTACGAGAATAACTTTTTATTGTCAATATCGGCTGCAGAGTTTCATACTTAATGTTTTTTTGCTGGTGTTCTGCCTCCGCATTTTTTCAATGAAAAAAAATATGCCTTGGCTCAAAAAAGGTTGAAAAACACTGCATGCTCAAATATTTTCATGTACATAAGATGTGCGATTGTAAATAATGTTAATGAGATTAATCCTTAATAAAATTCCTTTCAAGAAAAAAGTACATTTTTAATAAAAAAAAAAAAAGCCTTTTACCCAAAAATGCGTTACTCATTGAAAAACAACCCAACAGTGGTTCATAGTTTTGAAAACCCAGAAATTGAGTTAAAATAATACCCTTGATATCAGCACTTCAGTCATCAACAATGATATCATCTGAGAAATGGACATTAAACAGTGTAGGTCTGACTTGGTAGGATATGTACAGCAAGCAGTGAACATAGTGAGCACAGAAAGCATAAGAAGAAGTATATACATTTGATTATTTACATTTGATTATTTACAATCCGGGGAGGTGGGATGTGGTGAGGGGGAGGGTGTTAGTACACTCCGTAGCTCACCGGCATCAAAATGTAAACAAATGTCATTGGTGGATCTACACCTGACATCCACTGTAATGATATCAAGTACAGGCATGTATCTAGTCGATACTACTATGATTACGTCGATATTTCTTGGCATCACAACATCTTCTTTCGTTTTTTTTTTAAATGTATATTATGTTTTTAAACTCAGGAAATATGTCCCTGGACACATGAGGACTTTGAATATGACCAATGTATGATCCTGTATCTACTTGGTATCGGATCAATACCTAAATGTGTGGTATCATCCAAAACTAATGTAAAGTAGCAAAGAAGAGAAGAATAAGTGATTATTACATTTTAGCAGAAATGTAGATAGAACATGTTAAAACAGAAAATAAGCAGATATTCACAGTAAATAAACAAGTAGATTAATAATCCATTTCTACAGTTTGTCCCTCATAATGTTGACAAAATAATAGAATGATAAACGATTCAATATGCTACTCCTAAATTAGGAGTCTTTGTTTACTTACTACTAAAAGACAAGTTGTCTAGTATGTTCACTATTTTATTTAAGGACTTAACTGCAATAATAAACATATGTTTAATGTACCGTAAGATTTGTTGTTAAAATAAAGCCAATAATGCAATTTTTTTGTGGTCCCCTTTATTTAGAAAAGTACCGGAAAGTATCGAAATCATTTTAGTACCGGTACCGGTACCAAAATATTGGTATCGATACAACACTAGTATGTACCCATCAAATTAATAAAAATGACAATACATTTTATGGTGTTCTTTACAGCATATTACTTTAAATAAATAAAAATAAATAAAAAAATTGCATTAAAATTCTGGCGCATGGTCAGGATTGTACCACCTCTGCCTGAATTTGAGCCAAGATCAACGCAGCAATATGACAATATGGTCGATGAAGAGGAGGTTTAGAGGGGTGAAAATGAGATTAACTCCCTGTGTTACACTTGCCAGGATATATACCGTTATTTTCTAATTAAATGCATGAATAGCATCTTTCAAGATGCCATTAAAAAGACGATAGACAGCTAGGAGACATGAGAATGTATTGTTGACATCCACATGATTCTGGCCTTGTTCGCGAACGTTCACACTTACTCGCAAAGTACACATTAAATGTTATTTACTTATTGTAAAACTCTGTTTTTCGACAAAAGTCGACAGCCGAGTCCACCTTGCGAGGACTTGCGCAACAAAGTTGGAAAAGACTCGAGCTATTCGGTAACAAAACTAAGCACCACTTTTCCAACGTCCGGCAGACAAAACCCAAGATAAAAGATTCAAAACACAAGATAAAAAATATATATTATCACAACAAGATAGAAGATTGTTAAGCGCGCCGAAAACTCCAAGGAAGCCTGAGTAAACGTAGCAAAGAGGGTAATTTAAAAAAAATAAAAAAAATTTACCTCCAGTGAAACACGTACGAGTCCGAGTATTCCAGCGGAAAAACCAAGCTCGCCTCCCCGGCGTCTGCTGCCCTCTCGCCGGTCACATCCAACACTGTCACTGGCCTCCTCTTCCTCCTCCTCCTCTTCCTCCTGCCGGGTGACGTCACTGAGCACTCAGCCTCCACTGTTTGGTTGCAAGTTGAATAATGGATGGCAGAGGAGGAGAACGAAGCAGATCGCCCCCCACCACTAAACCGATGAATGACATGATATAATGTTATGTATAATATATGTAATATTGAAATGTTGACCTAAAATAGTGTATAACCCATTTCTGTGTGAAGGAAATGTATTAGTGGGGGGGTGCACCTACGAAACGATACCAGAGACAGCCCTCTATTTTCACAAATATCTGGGGGATTTTTGTTGTAAAAATGTATTTAAATAAAATTTAATAAAATTAAAAATATATATATATTTTTTTAATTTTTTGTTATTTTATAAATATATATATATATTGTATTTTGTATTTTTATTTTTATTTTAAAGAGGAACTGCACTTTCTGGGTAATTTGGGGTATTATAAATATTATTTTTATTTTTATTTTTTTATTTTTTTAAATCTATATATATATATTTGTGGAGGGGGGTGTGGCCTACAGGCCTGCTGCGGAATGTGGTGTGCAAGGACTGGCCTCGAAGACAGCGACAGGTGAGTGGATGGCCCAGGTGGGCCTTGTTATCTAATTCGCCTTTATTAGCAGCAGCCGAAACGAGACACGGGGTTGGAGTTGCAATGGGAGCATGAGAGAGAGAGCGACACGGACAAAGAAAAATACATTTTGCTGCAAAGAGAACGGTTGGGGTAATATAAATATTATTTTTATTTGTATTTATTTAATTTTTTAAATCGACATATATATATATATTTGTGGAGGGGGCGTGGCCTGCAGGCCTGCCGCGGAACGTGGTGTGCAAGGACCTGCCTCGAAGACAGCGACAGGTGAGTGGATTTCCCAGGTGGGCCTTGTTATCTAATCACCTGTCGCCTTTATTAGCAGCAGCCGGACGAGACACAGAGTTGGAGTTGCAGTGGGAGCAAGAGAGAGAGAGCGACACGGACAAAGAAAAATACATTTTGCTGGAAAGCAAACGGTTGGGGTAATATAAATATAAATATTATTTTTATTTTTATTTATTTATTTATTTTAAATCTATCTATATATATACATATATATATATGTGTAGGGGGCGTGGTCTGCAGGCCTGCCGCGGAACGTGGTGTGCAAGGACTGGCCTCGAAGACAGCGACAGGTGAGTGGATGTCCCAGGTGGGCCTTGTTATCTAATCACCTGTCGCCTTTATTAGCAGCAGCCGGAACGAGACACGGAGTTGAAGTTGCAGTGGGAGCCAGAGAGAGAGAGAGCGACACGGACAAAGAAAAATACATTTTGCTGGAAAGCAAACGGTTGGGGTAATATAAATATTATTTTTATTTTATTTTTTTATTTTTTTAAATCTATATGTATATATATATTTGTGGAGGGGGCGTGGCCTGCAGGCCTGCCGCGGAAGGTGGTGTGCAAGGACCTGCTTCGAAGACAGCGACAGGTGAGTGGATGTCCCAGGTGGGCCTTGTTATCTAATCACCTGTCGCCTTTATTAGCAGCAGCCGGAACGAGACACGGGGTTGGAGTTGCAGTGGGAGCCAGAGAGAGAGAGAGAGCGACACGGACAAAGAAAAATACATTTTGCTGGAAAGCAAACGGCTCTCAACATTGATAAAAAATAAAACAGTGTTGTACCCTGAAAGCGGGCTCTCGTGGCAGTGTGTGGTGGTCCAAGGAACCCACTAGAGGGCAACCTCTACAATATTTTTTATTTTTATTTTATTTTTATTATTTTAAAGGGGAACTGCACTTTTGGGGGTAATTTTGCCTATCGTTCACAATCCTTATGTAAAACAAGAACACATAAGTTGTTCCTTTTTTATGCATTATAATTCGTAAATAAAAGTCTGCTAACAATGGAGTCAATGAGAGTCGCTGTCTTCTGCCTATAAAATACTCCAAAAAAACATCCAAACACCTCTCTTGTCGTTTTTTTATACATGCTGTAAGGACACAGTAGGGAATGGATTAATTTGGCCCCCCCGGGGGGGTTCATAAATGTGAAATGCAGTCTGCTGAAAATGATGGAAAGTGCCACTCTACATAACAACTGACGCTGTGGTCAAAGTTGGAATTGCTACAAAACGTGTTTTGAGAAAAATGACATTTTGAGAAAAATTTAATTCAACACTTAAGACCTTCAGTATATCAGTATGTGGAATTAAATTATGGAATGGATTGAGTAAAGAAATAAAACAATGTACTAATATGATCCACTTCAGGAAACTCTTCAAATTTAAAGTGTTTACAAAGTACAAAGAAGAAGAACCATGATGAACATTCTGAATGTATTTCATCCATTCATTAATTTTCTAGATAATCTTATTTATCTCACCATATGAAATATATCTTACTTCACTAATAATTATTTATTTATGTATTTATTTTCAATGTTATCCGTTATGGAGTATATTGTGAATAAATTGAGAACAGGAAGTGAACAAAAGTTTTAGCAACTTCTACGGAAAGGAAAAGGGGTAGGATTAAATAAGCTCTGCTTCTTCCTCCTCCTTTTCGAACATGTTGAATAGAGCAGTGTTTTTCAACCTTTTTTGAGCCAAGGTACATTTTTTTCATAAAAAAAATACGGAGGCACAGCACCAGCAGAAAAGGTTAAACAATGAAACTCCACCAGGTTGTCGTGCCTTATTTTGAGTTTGTTGTTGTTTCCTGTGTGTTGTGCTTTAGTTCCTGTCTTGCGCTGTTATTTTGGTGACTTTTCCTGTTTTGTTGGTGTTCTCCTGTAGCAGCTTCACGCCTTCCTTTGAGTGCAATTGACCGCACTTGCTTTGATTTCCAAATCAAGACTCTTTAAGTTGTGCGTACGCTATCTTTCTTGGTGGGGACATTGTTGATTGTCATGTCATGCACGGGATGTGCTTTGTGGACGTCGTCTTTGCTCCACACGCTGTAAGTTTTTGCTGTCGTCCAGAATTCTGTGTTTGTTGACTTTGTAGCCAGTTCAGTTTTACTTTTCTTTTACATGGCCATCCCTATGCTTCAGTGCCTTTTCCTAGCGGGACTTGCCTTGTTATTTTTTGGTTTAAGCGTTACATACCTTTTTACCTGCACACTGTCTCCCGCTGTGCTCTGCATATTGGGATCACGACAAACCATCCTCGACGCCATTGGCGTTGTTAGGCCTATTTTAGGGGGGCTCAAGCCCCCCTACAATATTCTTAAGCCCCCCTAACCAATTTGGTGTTTTATATATATATATATATATATATATATATATATATATATATATATATATATATATATATATATATATATTTTTTTTTTACAAATACATATTCATTATAAAGTGGCCCGAATATGAGTTTAAATAAATAATCATATAACCTGTTATTATTCACTCAGTTTCCCCTCACTTCGTAGCGTAAGGTAGAGAGCCCCTTTAGTGCGTCGGTATCCAATCCATTCCACTTGTTCATATAGAAAATGCCTACATCACTCAAATTCCAGTCCGCATTTTCTCTGCGACCTTGCTTGCGGTCCTGCATGTGTACGAAGCACATTATCTTCCTTTACAATGAGTGAAGCTGCACAAAACCTTGTGTGTGCAATTGTAATTAATTGAGTTTTTAAGTTTTGTGTTTCTTGTAGAATCTATGTAAAGTAATGTACATTAGCCTATTGTTAAAATAATGAAAAAAACATCATTAAATATATTTGTTTTATTGTATTGTTACATTAATAGCTGTTGTATTATTATAGGATGGCTTGTTAAACATTTCATAGGATTTTCAGAGGGAGGAAAAACCAAGACATTTAATATAAAATGTAAAATGAATAAATACATAAAAAGAAAAAGAAAAAAAATGGTTAAAAGCCATCGTCCCGTGGAGCATTTCATTTCGTCCCGTGCATTTTTTTAAAATAATAATAATAACAATGAATAATTTCTAAGTCTTTGTTAGCCGTTTGTGAAGTTTTGTGCTTGTGCGTAACGTTCGCTCGCATCCTGTGCATCTCCTGGGGGCAAAGCCCCCCCTGTCCTTAAAAGCTAGTGACGCCCCTGCTCGACGCGTTCCGACTTCTACAAAGCAATGCTGCCACCTACTGGTATGGAGTATTACAAGATTACCCTGCCAAGCTCTACACAGCACAGGCACTAGACAACGGCACATTTTTATGATTATTGATTTGCAAAAAAATATTTTTTGGACCAATTAGGTGAAGTTGCATAATTTCCCACGGCACACCAGACAATATCTAGTGTGGTTGAAAATCACTGGAATAGAGAAACTGGAAAAAATACGTACGAGAACTAAAAAAGATGTTGGTTGAACTTATTTGATCAGATTTTGAAGGTTCAACATTGCTCGCGAATGTGTTGAGTGAAAGACCCACCTTGACTTACTTTCTGAAGGTAACTGAACTTAATATTATGGGTTTTAATGAGGTTTTCCCACTTTTTCTAGTTGAAGTTGCCATTCCTCTTCTTTCTTAGTTGTGATGGGCAATTTGTTCTGTGAACTTAACAACAATTGTCTCTCTGACTCAAGGCCAAAACCACTTTTAACCAGTGACGTGCAGTCACTAGAGGCAGGTGAGGCCCAGCCTCACCTGCCATCATGGAAAGAAAAAAAATGTAAAAAGAAAAATGTTTTATTAAATTGTTATATGTATCCAGTGATTATACTATAAAGTTATTTTCCATTTAACTTCACCCGTTTTAGATTATTTTTATTTAAAATCGCTGAATTTTCACATTTGCCGTTCAAATACTGAGAAGAGACGGTGCGGTGAACAGCAGCCAGTTGAGGCACGTCACTCAGTGCCTCACCATGGATTGCGGACTCGGCTAACTGCTGGTCTGCTGTGCAGTGAGACCGTATTGCTATATGAACTATATTATACATTTCCATAGATTAGTTAGCTGAAGTATATAATGTACAGTGTATTTTGTCAACAACTGTATGTGTGTAACGTATTTCTTGTGTTGAGCAATCATAAAACGGCTGCAAAAGACGCACTGGCTGAGGCTCGCCTCCTGCACCCCCGCCGTAGAATGCATGGCAACCCCTGACGGGAGTGTTATATCAACTAAAGCCCACACTTAAACTTTCCACGTGCAAGATTGAATCTATTTAAAAAAGTTATTTCATAAGAAGCCAAAAAGTGCAAAAACAATAATGTTCGTGTTGGAGGAGTTGTGAATGACTGCAGGGCCACAACATTAGGTACACCTGCAGACTGCAGAGTGCCAAGCAGGGACGAATGCTGGTATGAGCTTTTAAACATAACCCGTTAACTGCTGCCAATCAAATGGTGAATAAGATACTCTTTAGGGTTCATATGTTTGTAAATCTGACTGTGATGAAGTCAGTGCCTCACCAGCCATGAACCTCACTGCATGTCACTGCTTTTAACAGTGCATTAGCGCCGAACACTACAAATTAAAATGCAAAAAAAACCAACTCATATGTGTTCTTGTCTCTCATAGGGATTCTAAATGATAAGCACAATTCCCTGCAAAAATGCAGTTCCCCTTTAAGATGGCCAGAGGCTGTTATTTTGCAAATCGTATTACCTCCAATAAAATAAAGCCCAGAGTCATCATGACACCATAAATTACATTACTGGTGCACAACCACCGGCTGCATCTGTGTCATCTGATTAGGATTCCAGTAATGTTTTGATGTTTTTTTGGAAACAATGTTGCCAGCGTCAAGGCCAGTCTTATATCACCTCCTCCCCAACAATTTTTTGATCTTCTCTCACCGGTTTCCTTACAAGACTTAGCAGATCTTGAGCGTACAAGGAAGATCACTTCAAGTCCATTAGACATTCTACCCACAAATTTGTTAAAAAGGTTTTTTAGCAGTATTGGTCCATCCCTTCTCTCCATAATCAATTGCTCACTGGTTTCCGGTTGTGTTCCGTCCACTTCCAGGAGACAGTTGTTCAGCCTCTTCTTAAAAAACCATACCTTGACCACTCTGTTCTTAGCAACTATTGGCCTGTCTTGAAGCTGTCCTTTGTGTCCAACATTTTAGAAAAAAATTGTGGCAAACCAAATAGTCTCAGCTTCAAAGAAACACAATTGCTTTAAAAATGTCAGACCCTGAATGGGACAAGCGGTAGAAAATGGATGGATGGATGGAGTTCTGTTATCCTCAGTCTTTCTTAAGGACTCCAATGACATCATGATGGCCTTTGATGCTGGTAAATGTAACATGCTGTTTCTGCTCGATCTCAGCGCAGCCTTTGGCTACGTTTACAATGCGGGCCAAAGTGGCCCAAATCGGATTTTCCCGAAATCTGATCTCTTCCAGCTGACTGTTGACACTACAAGTACAAAATAAATACATATTTATATCCAAAACCAGTGAAGTTGGTAAATAAAAACAGAATACAATAATTTGCAATTCCTTTCCAACCTATATTCAATTGAATAGACTGCAAAGACAAGATACTTAACGTTCGAACTGGAAAACGTTGTTATTTTTTGCAAATATTTGCTCATTTGGTATTTAATGCCTGCAACATGTTTCAAAAACTGGGGGAAAAAATACTGATAAAGTTGAGGAATGCTCATCAAACACTTATTTGGAACATCCCACAGGTGAACAGGTTAACTGGGAACAGGTGGCTGACATGATTGGGTATAAAAGCAGCTTCCATGAAATGCTCAGTCATTCACAAACAAGGACGTGGCGAGGGTCACTGCTTTGTGAACAAATGCTTGAGCAAATTGTCCAACAGTTTAAGAACAACATTTCTTAACAAGCTATTGAAAGGAACTTAGGGGTTTCACCATCCACGGTCCGTAATATCATCAAAAGGTTCGGAGAATCTGGGGAAATCACTGCACTTAAGCGATGATATTACGGACCTTCGATCCCACACGCGGTACTGCATCAAAAAGCGACATTAGTGTGTAAAGGATATCACCGCATGGGCTCAGGAACACTTCAGAAAACCACTGTCAGTAACAACAGTTTGTCGCTACATCTGTAAGTGCAAGTTATTGTTGTTATAGTGCAGTGATTTCTCCAGATTCTCTGAACCTTTTGATGATATTACGGACCGTAGATGGTGAAATCCCTCAATTCCTTGCAATAGCTGGTTGAGAAATGTTGTTCTTAAACTGTTGGACAATTTGCTCACGCATTTGTTCACAAAGTGGTGACCCTCGCCCCATCCTTGTTTAAGAATGACTGAGCATTTCATGGAAGCTGCTTTTATACCCAATCATGGCACCCACCTGTTCCCACTTAGCCTGTTCACCTGTGGGATGTTCCAAATAAGTGTTTGATGAGCATTCCTCAACTTTCTCACTCTTTTTTTCCACTTGTGCCAGCTTTTTTGAAACATGTTGCAGGCATCAAATTCCAAATGAGCGAATATTTGCAAAAAAATAACAAAGTTTACCAGTTCGAACGTTAAGTATCTTGTCTTTGCAGTCTGTTCAATTAAATATAGTTTGAAAATGATTTGCATATCATTGTATTCTGTTTTTATTTACGATTTACACAACATGCCAACTTCACTGGTTTTGGTGTTTGTATGTTAAGGTCTTCACCAGTAGAAGTAAAAAGACGTATACACATTTTTAATGCGGAGTATTCCCACACAAGGTTGTCACTGAAGTGAAATCCATAGTCCTAACTTAACCAAAATACGGCTACATGGCTTTGCAATGCCTTGCCAGCTGTAAATGAACACACAGAGAAGTCATACCATTTCAAAGATTGAGTAGAAATACCTTCCAAACATGCAGCAGTGTAAGTAGTACACCCACTGCTAATTCATTGTCTTTCTCATTTAAGGACGCTGAAGAAATCAAAGGTGTTCAGATACCGTTGATGCTATTGGAGGACCCAGCCTATCCACTGAAAAGCTACGCAGAGAACGGAAACCTAACCTAACAACTCAACTGTGGGGAGAGGGGTAGTCAGCGCTGCTTGCAAGAGGAAATGTCACCGCCGCTGTCCATGGTACTGAAGACGAGCGCCATCGGGCAGGGGCGTGACATGTGCTGACGGCGAGACACAGCTGGCAGGTGATTAGATTTCACAGGTGATACGTGTTAATCTCATACTTGCCAACCTTGAGACCTCCGATTTCGGAAGGTGGGGGGCGGGGGCGTGGTCAGGGATGGGGAGGAGTATATTGACAGCTAGAATTCACCAAGTCAAGTATTTCATACATATATATATATATATCTACATCCTGAAAATATGCAAACAAAACTGTGTTTAGATTACTGATACTTCAAACTTGCATAAATAAATCTTAAGGAATATAACATAACTTGGCTTCTGAGAGCTTCAAAATGTAATGAATAAAATGCTTAAGTTGTTGATAAACAAGCAATTATTTTAATAATTAAATATGGTAATTTTAAATTAATTACGATCATTTAAAATTAATTATTTCAAATATGTTTATTTTAATGTATAATTCTATGGCTGGATGTAATAAGGAGTCAGAAAAAATACAAATAAAAATACAGTTAATTTTGATGTTTTTAGCAAAATATAGTAAAAATGTATTTCGTTTTTTTTTTTATTATTAATAAATATATTTATTTTTAGGTAAGATAAACATAATAATACAATTTATCTCTAGTCTGGATGATTTAGTTCTTGTCACCCTGTTGTCCTCCCATAGTGAAAAAAGGCTGTCCTCACTCAGGTCCGCATGGAGCTGGAGGGGGCGTGGCCTCCAGCTCCGGCTGAAAATCGGGAGATTTTCGGGAGAATATTTGTCCCGGGAGGTTTTCGGGAGAGGCGCTGAATTTCGGGAGTCTCCCGGAAAATTCGGGAGGGTTGTCAAGTATGGTTAATCTAATCATCTGTTGTGTTTAACAGTAAGTGGCCGGGAACAGAGGGAGAGAGAGGTTACGGACACGACTGAAAAGTCTGGCAGAAGAAAACTTTTGATAAAACATATGATCATTAAAACTTTGTTAAAACCTGCAAGCTTGGATCCTCTGAAGTGTCTGTCAGTGGGACCGCTAGGAAGCGACTTCCACAGCAACTTTAACCACCGACTCAGCACGAACATGGAGCTGTTGAATGCGCATTTGGACGGCTGAAAGGGCGTTGGCGGTGTCTTGGGAAGCGATTAGGTGTGGACATTTCAGCAGTAACAAATATAATAAGTGCCTAATGCACTATTCCTAACTTCTGTGAGATGCGTGGTGAGGCCTGTGATGTTGATGCATCGCCTGCTGATGAGGAGGAGGATACCAGCAGTGCAACAGAAAATGCACAGGACATTGCAGAACCGTTGCGGGTCACTAAGGTGCTGACGGACTATACCCAAGGGAAAGGCTGTAATGTCGAGCATAGCATGTTATGTCAAATGCTAGTTCATTTGATTTGCCATTGCAATGTTCTATAATCAAATAAATATGCAAGTGGTGAACAATAGTAACTTTTTATTTCGATGTTCTTCACCGCTGATCATCAAAATCCTTACAGACTGGCTGAGGGACTGAGTGGGCTTTTCAGGGACAGTCCTCTAATGGTTTAAATGATATTTGGCAGGTAGAGCTTTTCTCTGTCGCTGTTGGCCCTCATAAGTAAGAGTCCATTCCCTTCTGGTGCAAGGTGCCCGACGGATCAGTTTTAGGGCCTATCCTTTTCTACTCAGAGATGTCTGTAGGAATTTTGGAGGTATACCATACGCCAGACCTGGGCAAATTAAGGCCCGGGGGCCGTCTGCGGCCCGTTAAGATTTTCAATCTGGCCCCCCCGGACATTCCCAAATAATGTTTTTTTAGATCTTTAAAGGGGAACATTATCACAATTTCAGAATGGTTAAAACCATTAAAAATCAGTTCCCAGTGGCTTATTATATTTTTCGACATTTTTTTCAAAATTTTACCCATCACACAATATCCCTAAAAAAAGCTTCAAAGTGCCTGATTTTAACCATCGTTATAAACACCCGTCCATTTTCCTGTGACGTCACACAGTGATGCCAACACAAACAAACATGGCGGAAAGAACAGCAAGCTATAGCGACATTAGCTCGGATTCAGACTCGGATTTCAGCGGTTTAAGCGATTCAACAGATTACGAATGTGTTGAAACGGATGGTTGTATTGTGGAGGCAGGTAGCGAAAACGAAATTGAAGAAGAAACTGAAGCTATTGAGCCATATCGGTTTGAACCGTATGCACGCGAAACCGACAAAAACGACACGACACGGGAGAAAGCGAGGACGAATTCGGCGATCGCCTTCTAACCAACGATTGGTATGTGTTTGTTGGCATTAAAGGAAACTAACAACTATGAACTAGGTTTACAGCATATGAAATACATTTGGCAACAACATGCACTTTGACAGACAGCCCAATTTTCATCAATTAATATATTCTGTAGACATACCCTCATCCGCGCTCTTTTCCTGAAAGCTGATCTGTCCAGTTTTGGAGTTGATGTCAGCAGGCCAGGGAAGCTAGGGTCGATAGGGGTTTTAGCTCGCTCGTCTGCGGGAACAAACTGCCGCCATTGCTTGCCGTGCTACCGAGGCCCTTTGTCCCTGAATTGCTCACACACTCCGGCAGATTCAATGGGGGTCTGGCGGCAGATTTCTTTGACTTTATCGTTGGAAATGCATCTGCTTTGAGTGTCGCAGGATATCCACACATTCTTGCCATCTCTGTCGTAGCATAGCTTTCGTCGGTAAAGTGTGCGGAACAAACGTCCAATTTCTTGCCATTTTCGCATCTTTGGGCCACTGGTGCAACTTGAATCCGTCCCTGTTCGTGTTGTTACACCCTCCGACAACACACCGACGAGGTATGATGGAAACTGTAGCTGCCATTATGATGTGCAGTGATGTTTTCAAATGACTGTAAGTCTTGAACTATACAAAGTATTTCAATGGTTGGAATCTGCGCTTTTGCATGATATACTAGTTACTATGATAATCTAAGTCACAGCAGCTCAGGCCATGTCTACACTAAGTCGTTTAACCCCTTAAACAAATAATTATTTAGCCTAAGCCCCGTTTCAGCCACACTAAACCAGCTTAAAGGGGAACATTATCACCAGACCTATGTAAGCGTCAATATATACCTTGATGTTGCAGAAAAAAGACCATATATTTTTTTAACCGATTTCCGAACTCTAAATGGGTGAATTTTGGCGAATTAAACGCCTTTCTATTATTCGCTTTCGGAGCGATGACGTCACATCAGGAAGCAATCCGCCATTTTCTCACTTTCGTCGGTGTGTTGTCGGAGGGTGTAACAACACGAGTAGGGACGGATTCAAGTTGCACCAGTGGCCCAAAGATGCGAAAGTGGCAAGAAATTGGACGAAATTTGTTCAAAATACGAGGCTGTGGGGAAAGCCGAAGAAATGGTCAGTCGTTTGTTCCGCACACTTTACCGACGAAAGCTATGCTACGACAGAGATGGCAACCGTCCCTAATGCCAGCGAAGATGATCAAGAGAAGAATATCGACCCTAGCTTCCCTGGCCTGCTGACATCAACTCCAAAACTGGACGGATCAGCTTTCAGGAAAAGAGAGCGGATGAGGGTATGTCTACAGAATATATTAATTGATGAAAACTTTTTTCATTACTTGCGGTTTTACGTAAATGATTATACATAAACTGTGTTTACCAATAATTTAGCTTAAAAACATTTATTTTTTTCAATCATTCGAGTACATTCGGGTAGTCTTGTGTAATGCAGTATTTTGTGTCTATTTAGGTATGGTTAACCTGAGTGCTGAAATCGTGGAAAAATATATGTTCTTAGCGCGCCTGAAATGGGCTGTCTGCACTCTCAAAGTGCATGTTGTTGCCAAATGTATTTCATATGCTGTAAACCTAGTTAATAGTTTTTAGTTTCCTTTAATGCCAAACAAACACATACCAATCGTTGGTTAGAAGGCGATCGCCGAATTCGTCCTCGCTTTCTCCCGTGTCGCTGGCTGTCGTGTCGTTTTCGTCGGTTTCGCTTGCATACGGTTCAAACCGATATGGCTCAATAGCTTCAGTTTCTTCTTCAATTTCGTTTTCGCTACCTGCCTCCACACTACAACCATCCGTTTCAATACATTCGTAATCTGTTGAATCGCTTAAGCCGCTGAAATCCGAGTTTGAATCCGAGCTAATGTCGCTATAGCTTGCTGTTCTTTCCGCCATGTTTGTTTGTGTTGGCTTCATTATGTGACGTCACAGGAAAATGGACGGGTGTTTATAACGATGGTTAAAATCAGGCACTTTGAAGCTTTTTTTAGGGATATTGCGTGATGGGTAAAATTTTGAAAAAAACTTCTAAAAATATAATAAGCCACTGGGAACTGATTTTTAATGGTTTTAACCATTCTGAAATTGTGATAATGTTCCCCTTTAAGAGAAAGCGATTGCAGCTATTTGGGATACAACACTTCTCAGACGGCAGGAGAACTTTCCAATGTCCGGCTGGGTCAGCTGTGTTTCTACTTCGCGAAAAACTTTGTACATTTGTCGAAGGAGAGACAACGAGAATGCGAATCTGTGGATGTGATATAAAAGGTAGAGTGTGTTTTGTATTACCTGGCCGTCGAGGAAAACGGCGAATGCATTTGGACTGGCAAAGCAGACTGTATCAGTTATTGTCCACCATGTATGTCACAGACTCGACGTCTAGGTCCAGAGTATATAAAGTCACCAAAAACGAATGGACAATGAAGGTGACGGCAAAAGAGTGAGGAGTGTCCTGACCAGATATCTAGATCCTGTTGCGTTTGGACCAGTTGTTCCTCTCAGGGAATTCAAGTTTCTGGTCGTCGCTCCCAAGCTCTTTACGACACTTAAAGCTGAGTAAAAGAACCACCAGAGACAGAATAGGTATTTTGTAATATATTTGCAAAGCTTTGTAAATATCATGAGACCAGTCCAGCATAGAACATTTAATCGCGCAGCTAAGATGGTCTGCCCTCCAAAATGGAAACCTTCTCTTCTATCAAGTCCCTCTCCCTCCCACCCTCGTTGTCTTGTCTTTCCAGCCTAAACACATGCCCATTGTCCTCCGCATCTGGACAGAAGAATAGATAAGAAGAAGGAGTATCTCTCTTTCTTACATTCCATACCCAAGGTTAGCACACAGTATTTGCAGACAACCAAAAGACCACAATTGGAAGAAAAACACTAGCTGTTTTGTAATATGATTATGAAATTAAAGAAGTAACACTTAAATACGGATATATGTAAATATCTGCCTCCGACAATCCCTAGTTTGATTGATGTAACATGTTCTTTATCACATTGTTTACGTGTCTAATAAAGATTTGATTAATTTATGATGGCTCAGGTGTGATTCACTACAATAGGGCCCCACAGCACACTGGATTCCAGTTAATTGAAATACCACAACACTGGATATTTAAGAACTTGCACACAAAGCAACATTGGAGGTGACTATGATGTGTGCATTTTTAGCTTATGCGTACTATGTCGCGTTGCGCCGGCGGACGGAGGGGGGAGAGTGTATTAAACGGTGGCATTAATGTGTGGACACGGATAAGGTTAGGTGGGATTTACCCTGGACAACCTTATCCGGCTTAGTGTAAACGGAGCCTCAGACGAGGCACCAAGCAGTGTGGGTGGGGAGCGTTTCCACAGAGTGTTTCCAGAGCCTGAAATGCAGGTGTCAAGGACAGACGCGGAAGGAGATTTTTACAAGAAAGTTCTAAAGCTTAGTGATGTATCAGATATATCAGATTGTAGGTGGGTTTTTTTTTTACCCTTTGCGTTCATATTTTGCTGTGTTTGTTGCATTTTTGTTGCGTTTCGCTTGATTGTAAAATATGTCGATTGAGAGGGGGTGTGACGTTCATATGTTGTCAATATTCAGTGTTTTATCGCTCATAGTTAACATTATAAATCCCACATTCTTTATTTTCATGTGCATTCTCATTCAGTTAAAACAAAAAACATTTCCATTCCGTTTTTAAGGCGGTTTGTCATAACGTTTTCAGCATTCAATCAGACATTATTGTGAAGTTTTGTATTAGTGCTCCTAAAAATCAGATATATCATATATTTTTCTCTAAATCTGGCCCCCCGAGTCAAAATAATTGCCTCGGCCTGCCATACGCGGATGACCTTTTAGTTATATTTTTTATTCAACCCTCACAGGGCACATGAAAAAGAACCCGCTAAATGATTGACTGAAGTCAAAGACTGACTGGTAAGTAATGCTCTTCAACTGAATGCTGCCAAAACAGAGGTGTTAATTATTGCAACTTCAAAAGTAGTCAGCTGCCAAGGGTCCCTTGGTGCAAACGTGTGCCCCAGTCTGAGAAATATCAAGGTCACCTTTAACCACACCACACTTTTTAATGGACACATCAAAAGTACAACCGGCTCTTGCTTTTTCCACCTCAAAAACCATACTTGCCAACCTTGAGACCTCCGATTTCGGGAGGTCAGGGGTGGGTGGGGCGTGGTCGGGGTATATATATATATATATATATATATATATATATATATATATATATATATATATATATAAATAAGAAATACTTGACTTTCAGTGAATTCTAGCTATATATATATATATATATATATATATATATATTTATTTATTTTTTTAATAAAATAAATACTTGAATTTCAGTGTTCATTTATTTACACATATACACACACATAACACTCATCTACTCATTGTTGAGTTAAGAGTTGAATTGTCCATCCTTGTTCTATTCTCTGTCACTATTTTTCTAACCATGCTGAACACCCTTTCGCAGGTACCCAGAAAGGTTTCGAGTACCACCAAAAAAACTGAATCTCTGAAGACAGTATAAAAATCTGTGTTAAAGGTGTACAAATACTGTTTGTATAATAAGCATGTTATTTTTTTTACAAATGAGGGTTAAGAGTTTAGTACTAAAAAAAAAAAAGAATGTGGCTTAAGTACAGTTTTTTAATTGAGCTGCTGCATTTTTTTGGTTGGGTTTTTTATTTATTTTGAGTAACGTCTATACGTTTCTAAAAGGGGAATAATGTAATAGAGTGATCTATGTTTGTCTGTTGCCATCTCCTGGTGAATGTTGGCTATAGCGTACTGGGGTTACTTTTTTGTTGGCCAACGATTTACGTGATGTTGCGCACCTGACGTCACTCAGGTCCGCATGGAGCTGGACGGGGCGTGGTTTCCAGCTCCGCCTGAATTTCGGGAGATTTTCGGGAGAAAATTTGTCCCGGGAGGTTTTCGGGAGAGGCGCTGAATTTCGGGAGTCTCCCGGAAAATCCGGGAGGGTTGGCAAGTATGTCAAAAACATTTACAAACTCACATCCATAGCATCTCAATCTGAACTAAAAGTAATCATTCATGCCCTTGTTTCATCACGTCTTGACTTTTGAATTTCACTCCTCACTTGTCCCAACAAAACGTCAATAGGTCGCCTGCAATGAGCTCAGAGTGTTGACCCTAGACTCTCATCAAAATGTCATCAATAAGGTCATATTAGTGCGGTTTTAGCGTCCTTGCACTGGCTACCTGTTCATACAAAATGACTTTCTATTACTTACAGGGTAATATATATATATATATATATATATATATATATATATATATATATATATATATATATATATATATATATATATATATATATATATAAATCAGTGACGTGCGGTGAGGTTGATGGCTGGTGAGGCACTGACTTCATCACAGTCAGATTTACAAACATATGAACCCTAAAGAGTATCTTATTCACCATTTGATTGGCAGCAGTTAACGGGTTATGTTTAAAAGCTCATACCAGCATTCTTCCCTGCTTGGCACTCAGCATCAAGGGTTGGAATTGGGGGTTAAATCACCAAAAATTATTCCCGGGCGCGGCACCGCTGCTGCCCACTGCTCCCCTCACCTCCCAGAGGGTGAACAAGGGGATGGGTCAAATGCAGAGGACAAATTTCATTACACCTAGTGTGTGTGTGACAATCATTGGTACTCTAACTTAACTTTAACTTTACACATACAAACTGTAGCACACAAAAAAGCACATTTAATAAAAAAAAACGTTATTATGGTTTTACCTTTACTTAGAAATTAAGTCCATGCGCCGCAACTAAAGCCCTCACTTAAACTTTCCACGTGCAAGATTGAATCTATTTAAAAAAGTGTAACCGAGGGTTTATAAATGTCGCCTATACTGTATGAAACTACAAAATAACAAAACACGGAGGCTCCAGTTTACACGAGGACCACTTTATTTACATTCTTTCAAAAACCTCCGCAACGTGTCATCACTTCCGCTCTTAGCGCCTTCAAAATAAGAGCTCAAGGCATATACTGTATAACAGCGCATAACAGGAACTTAACATCACAAAGAGGAAAGCCCATGAAAATAGGTTACAAAAGTTATTTAATAAGAAGCCAAAAAGTGCAAAAACAATAATGTTCGTGTTGGAGGAGTTGTGAATTAGATACACCTGCAGTCTGCAGGTGTACCTAATGTTGTGGCCCTGCAGTCATTCACAACTCCTCCAACACGAACATTATTGTTTTTGCACTTTTTGGCTTCTTATGAAATAACTTTTTTAAATAGATTCAATCTTGCATGTGGAAAGTTTAAGTGTGGGCTTTAGTTGATATAACAATTCTATGGCGGGGTGCGGGATTACTGGAGCCTCAGCCAGTGCGTCTTTTGCAGCCGTTTTATGATCGCTCAGCACAAGAAATACGTTACACACATACAGTTGCTGACAAAATACACTGTACATTATATACCTCAGCTAACTAAACTATGGAAATGTATAATATAATTCATATAGCAATACGGTCTCATGCACAGCAGGCCAGCAGTTAGTCGAGTCTGGAATCCATGTTGAGGCACTGAGTGACGTGCCTCAACTGGCTGCTGTTCACCGCACCGTCTGTTCTCAGTATTTGAAAGGCAAATGTGAAAATTCAGTGATTTTGAATAAAAATAATCTAAAACTGGTGAAGTTAAATGGAAAATAACTTTATAGTATAATCACTGGATATATATAACAATTTAATAATTTTTTTTTCTTTTTACACTTTTTTTCTTTCCGTAATGGCAGGTGAGGCCCCGCATTTTTCTCATTTTCACAAACACATCACATTATTAAATTTTTCTTTAAACAATATTGTTTATTACTCACTGTTGACATCATGAGAGCCAACAAATATAATAACACATCACTTACTGTACAATGTCTGCTCTCACTGGGATGCCTTCATATTCCCGTTTAGATGACGAATGACTCATAATCCTCGCTAAGAAAACAGGGGGGTGGAACCAAGCATATTTTCGTGTCTTTCCTGCCATCTCTGGGTCTAAAATTCCATCAATCAATCAATCAATCAATCAATGTTTACTGATATAGCCCTAAATAACGAGTGTCTCAAAGGGCTGCACAAGCCACAACGACATCCTCGGCTCAGATCCCACATCAGGGCAAGAAAAAACTGGCTGTCAAAGTTGACCAACTTGTCAGATTATGTCCTCATCCTTCTACTATCCAGGTGAGAGGCGTTGTTTTCGATCTAGAATAAACTTTTACGAGCTCCGAGACATGAAAGCAGCTCACCAGCTGATGATGTCAATACGGCAGCACGAGCTCGGTAGCTCTCTGTGATTATGGCGCTACTAAAAAATAGTTTGTCTGCGTTAGCTCTTATAATAACAATACCGCTAATCCTTGGTTAATATTCAGGTCACAAAATGTAAATGGAGCATTGTTGGAGGTTATTTAGAGGGTTTTTATGGGCAGAATAGAAGACCTCCCCCATTGAACTGGACTTTTATTTACGAGTTAGAATGCATTAAACAAGAAAAACATATGTGTTCTTGTAGATTAGAGGCAAAATTCCACAAAAAGTCCAGTTTCCCTTTATACAAAGTATACAAAAATATGTAAGTTACTGTTATCTATATCAAAATGTGTTCTCTGTTTGCCTACTTTCCCTTAAAAATATATTTTTCCTACATTCCACACGACAAAATAATCAAAGTATGTACTATGATTCGCGCTGATATCGGCCAATCCTCAAAGTTCCAATATCCGGTATTGTATCGTAAGCCAAAAGGTTGCATCGGAATACCTCCACTACCAGCAAATGTGCATAAAAAAAAAACGACTCACAAAAAAAATCTCGCAACTGCGGATCGTCAAAGAGTCATTCAAAAGACTCGATTCGTTCACGAACATCACATTTTACTTTAGAATGTGTGTTGAAAATGTTCTTGTTCAAGTAATCCAACAAACATGTGTTTCTCAATTTTATTGAAAGCTCACACACACGGCGAGCATGAGTAGGAGATCGCGCCGAGGGTGGAGGTGTTGTTCTTTTATGCACTGAACACGGAGGACACAACAACGCAGGTGGGGCGTACCAGCCGTTAGACAATGGTGCACTGTTAACCGTAATGAAGAACGAGTGAACCGTGACAAGGTCACATCGGCCAGGATTTGCTCCCCACACAGCAGTATTGCAGTTTGTAATGACACGTACAAAGGTACATACATGTTTTGGGTGTAGTTGGGTGGACATTTTAACCCAATAACATAGCTACTAAAAAAGCATGTTACAGTTTACGGTTATTAGGCACAGAGAACCCTATTGTATTTCTAGCGTTTTATTATTATACCGCCGCCTCTTTGAGCTGTAATTTGACCCCCTTAACATGCTTCAAAACTCACCGAATTGGACACACATCAGGACTGGCAAAAATTGCGATCTAATCCAAAAACCAAACCCCAAAACTCAAAATTGCGCTCTAGCGCTCCCTAGGAGGAAAACACAGACAAAACTGCCTGTAACTCCCAGTAGGAATGTCGTAGAGACATGAAACAAAAACGTCTATGTAGGTCTCACTTAGACCTATATTTCATACACTGACAACCCCTGGCAAAAATCAACAGGAAGTTTGCAATTCCCCCTTCAAAACAAAAGTTGTGTAAAAACAGTCACCTTTTTTCAAACATTATCTCCTCTGAGCGTGTTTGTCGTGTCGGCTTCAAATTAGCACAGGAGAGAGATTGAACCCTTCTGATTAAAAGTTGATGAAAGAGTTTTAATTACTGCTCCGGTTTGGATTTTATGAGCCCTGAAAGTCGGTCCTGTCCATCGCTGCTTGCAGCTTTAATTAGGGACCGCAATGTCCCTTTGGGACAGAGGACCCTATTGTAATTGTAAGGTTTTATTATTATTCCACCGCCTCTTTGAGCTGTAATTTGACCCCCTTAACATGCTTCAAAACTCACCATATTTGACACACACATCAGGACTTTCAAAAATTGCCATCTAATAAAAGAACGAAACCCCAAAACTCAAAATTGCGCTCTAGCGCCCCCTAGGAAAAACACAGACAAACTGCTTGTAACTCCCGGTAGCAATGTTGTAGAGACATGAAACAAAAACCTCTATGTAGGTCTGACTTAGACCTAGATTTCATACATTAACATCCTTCAGCAAAAATCAACAAGAAGTTGATCCTTCAAAACAAAAGTTTCGTAAAAACAGTCACTTTTGCCTCTTTGAGCTGTTATTTGACCCCCTTAACATGCTTCAAAACTCACCAAACTGGACACACACATCAGGACTGGCAAAAATTGCGCTCTAATAAAAAAACCCAACCCCAAAACTCTAAATTGCGCTCTAGCGCCCCCTAGGAAGAAAACACAGACACAACTGCCTGTAACTTCCAGTAGGAATGTCATAGAGACATGAAACAAAAACCTCTATGTAGGTATCATCTATACCTACATTTCATATCTTGACAACTCCCAGCAAAAATCAACAGGAAGTTTGCAATTCCCCCTTCAAAACAAAAGTTGTGTAAAAACAGTCACCTTTTTTCAAACATTATCTCCTCTGAGCGCGTTTATCGTGTCGGCTTCAAATTAGCACAGGAGAGAGTTTGAACCCTTCTGATTAAAAGTTGATGAAAGAGTTTTAATTACTGCTCCGGTTTGGATTTTATGAGCCCTCAAAGTCGGTCCCGTCCATCGCTGCTTGCAGCTTTAATTAGGGACCACAATGTCCCTTTGGGACAGAGGACCCTATTATAATTGTAAGGTTTTATTTAGGGACCGCAATGTCCCTTTGGGACAGACGACCTTATTATAATTGTAAGGTTTTATTATTATTCCACCGCCTCCTTGAGCTGTAATTTGACCCCCTTAACATGCTTCAAAACTCACCATATTTGACACACACATCAGGACTTGCAAAAATAGCCATCTAATAAAAGAACCAAACCCCAAAACTCAAAATTGCGCTCTAGCGACCCCTAGGAAAAAACACAGACACAACTGCTTGTAACTTCCGGTAGCAATGTCGTAGAGACATGAAACAAAAACCTCTATGTAGGTATTATCTAGACCTACATTTCATATCTTGACAACCCCCAGCAAAAATCAACAGGACCCCAGCAAAAATCAACAGGAAGTTTGCTATTCCCCCTTCAAAACAAAAGTTTCGTAAAAACAGTCCCTTTTGCCTCTTTGAGCTGTAATTTGACCCCCTTAACATGCTTCAAAACTCACCAAACTGTACACACACACCAGGACTGACAAAAATTGCGATCTAATAAAAAAAAACAACCCAATACTCTAAATTGCGCTCTAGCGCCCCCTAGGAAGAAAACACAGACACAGCTGCTCCTAGAAAGAAAACTCAGACAAAACTGCCTGTACCTTCCAGTAGGAATGTCGTAGAGACATGAAACAAAAACCTCTATGTAGGTATCATCTATACCTACATTTCATAGCTTGACAACTCCCAGCAAAAATCAACAGGAAGTTTGCAATCCCCCCTTCAAAACAAAAGTTTTGTAAAAACCGGTCACCTTTTTTCAAACATTATCTCCTCTGAGCGCGTTTGTCGTGTCGGCTTCAAATTAGCACAGGAGAGAGTTTGAACCCTTCTGATTAAAAGTTGATGAAAGAGTTTTAATTACTGTTCCGGTTTGGATTTTATGAGCCCTCGAAGTCGGTCCCGTCCATCACTGCTTGCAGCTTTAATTAGGGACCGCAATGTCCCTTTGGGACAGAGGACCCTATTGTAATTGTAAGGTTTTATTATTATTCCACCGCCTCTTTGAGCTGTAATTTGACATGCTTCAAAACTCACCATATTTGACACACACATCAGGACTTGCAAAAATTGCCATTTAATAAAAAAACCAAACCCCAAAACTCAAAATTGCGCTCTAGCGCCCCCTAGGAAAAAACACAGACAAAACTGCTTGTAACTTCCGGTAGCAATGTCGTAGAGACATGAAAAAAAACCTCTATGTAGGTATCATCTAGACCTACATTTCATATTCTGACAACCCCCAGCAAAAATCAACAGGACCCCAGCAAAAATCAACAGGAAGTTTGCTATTCCCCCTTCAAAACAAAAGTTTCGTAAAAACAGTCCCTTTTGCCTCTTTGAGCTGTAATTTGACCCCCTTAACATGCTTCAAAACTCACCAAACTGTACACACACACCAGGACTGGCAAAAATTGCGATCTAATAAAAAACCCAACCCCAAAACTCTAAATTGCGCTCTAGCACCCCTAGGAAGAAAACACAGACACAACTGCTCCTAGGAAGAAAACTCAGACAAAACTGCCTGTAACTTCCAGTAGAAATGTCGTAGAGACATGAAACAAAACCTCTATGTAGGTATCATCTATACCTACATTTCATAGCTTGACAACTCCCAGCAAAAATCAACAGGAAGTTTGCAATTCCCCCTTCAAAACAAAAGTTTTGTAAAAACCGGTCACCTTTTTTCAAACATTATCTCCTCTGAGCGCGTTTGTCGTGTCGGCTTCAAATTAGCACAGGAGAGAGATTGAACCCTTCTGATTAAAAGTTAATAAAAGAGTTTTAATTACTGCTCCGGTTTGGATTTTATGAGCCCTCAAAGTCGGTCCCGTCCATCGCTGCTTGTAGCTTTAATTTTATGATTAATCTTTGTCAAAAATGTTGCTCAGAGCATTCCAGTGTTGTTGTTTTTTTTTTTAACAACCCGTCACTGCCAACAGATGCATCGTATTTAAATCCATATGAACAAGACTAACAAATGAATGCAAATATGTATTTTCCAAAGAAACTGGGAAGCAGCTCTAGTGCTGAGAGCTGTGCAGTGTGCATGTGTCACGCTCTGCTGGAGCAGCAATAACCCATTTTCCAAACTGCTCATCCTTCTGGAAGGATTCAATATCAACTGGAGCTTATATGAAACATTTAATCACATCAAACCAGGACGTTAGTTGGCCTACTGTGAAAAGTATCATATCACTGCATTGAACGCATCAGCCTTATTCTCCTAAGTCTATATGGATGCATATACATAAAATATATCTTTATAGCTGCAGGGTCCAAAATCAATGTGTACATTACTGGATCTCTGCATTGATCTCAGGAGATGGCGAGAATTGATAGATATCGGTGTCCTCTGCAGTGGACACTTGAGAATGTTTGTTTCAAAGAAATAGACCAAAAATCAAATGCTGCTTCTCCATACAAGAATAATATTGAAGCTCGTTCTTAGCTTTTTTGGAAATGTGGCACCTGGAACAAATTAGTCGAATAATTCTGCTCGAGATATCAGAATCAGAATCAGAAATACTTTGTTAATCCCCGAGAGGAAGTTAAGATTTTCAGCACAATCCCATTCAAGAGCAGACAAACATTACAGGGAGACAGAACAGGATCGCTGACGTGTCTGCCAACTTCCGGCGCCCCTTACAAAAAAGGTGAGAACCAGGTAAAAGCATGTGTGTAAAAACCTTTTCTTTGAACTGTTTTGTAACCAAAGGCAGTGGCTGTTTACGACCCCCCCTCCCTTAGAAACAACTGTAATCAGGGAAAGTCCAAATAAAAGAGGAGGCGCGATGGAGACTGTACAAGAGTACAGCCCAAGACATTTCTCCTCAATTGAGCCAAATTGAATTCTGTCTCTGTTTAATTCCTTGCTTCTTGTCTTGTTTATTAATTGATGTCATCAGTGTTTGAACCTGACACACATGCACTCTGCTCTCATGAAACGTCTCTCAACTGCATATGCCAGAATATTTGAGGTAACACATTAATTACTTTCCCTAATAATTCATTACAAATATAAAAGAGTAATTCCGTTTGAAATTAAATTACTTTTTTGGTAAAGTAATGAGTATTTATAATCAAGTACACACATTTCCAATAACACAAGCTAAAAATTGCAGTATCCACATATAGACTTTATAAACTTACACCTTAAATGTATTGGCATGCGAACTTGACATATTTGACCTGAAGCTATATCAACCCTATAGTCAGACATTGCACAGTTTTGACGTGTAGCAGTGTTGGGAACGTGTATGTTCTTAAACTACTCCGTCATTTAAAATAATAAGAAGAATAGACATGCTGCCAGGTGATAATTCAGCACAGTAAAGTACGGTATTGTCTCAAAGACGCTGGCGGACAATCCACTTGGCTTTCCCTTGCTTCAGGCTTGCCAACACTGATCCTAAAGGACGTTTAGCCAATGCTGTCACCATGCGGGCCAACTTTCACTGAGGACTCTGATGACCACGCAGATCAGATTTATATCAAATTCTTCTTCTTCCTGGAATCATTAATTCGATTTTCCATGACGCCAAATAATTAGAGCGCATGACGGCACCCTCCAATTATCATCGAAGGAAGAAGTCGAACAGGTAACATGTCATGACACATTTGAGTTCTTCTGACTAATAGGCATACTTGCCAACCTTGAGACCTCCGATTTCGGGAGGGCGTGGTTGGGGGCGGGGCGTGGTTAAGAGGGGAGGAGTATATTTACAGCTATAATTCACTAAGTAAAGTATTTCATATTATATATATATATATATATATATATATATATATATATGTATGTGTGGGAAAAAAATCACAAGACTATTTCATCTCTCTCGAGATGAAATAGTCTTGTGATTTTTTTCCCACACATACATATATTGCGCTCTACTACGGTATCGAGCACTATTTTTTGGATAACCTTATTAAGACATATATATATATATATATATATATATATATATATATATATATATATATATATATATATATATATATATATATATATACATATACAAGTAATACTTGACTTTCAGTGAATTCTAGCTATAAATATATATTTATTTTATTATATATATATATATATATATATATATATATATATATATATATATATATATATATATATATATATATAAAATAAATACTTGAATTTCAGTGTTCATTTATTTACACATATACACACAGATAACACTCATCTACTCATTGTTGAGTTAAAGGTTGAATTGTCCATCCTTGTTCTATTCTCTGTAACTATTTTTCTAACCATGCTGATGATGCATTGCTGTGTGGCACGCACAAAAGTGCTTTCATCAAATGCACTAGATGGCAGTATTGTCCTGTTTAAGAGTGTCACAACATTGCTGTTTACGGCAGACGAACTGCTTTACGGTAGACGTGACTGCTGTTGTTGTGTGTTGTTGCCGCGCTGGGTCTGGGAGGACGTTAATGAAACTGCCTAACAATAAACCCACATAAGAAACCAAGAACTCGCCTTCTATCATTCTACAGTTATAACGTGATTGGGCAGGTACGCTGTTTATTTTGTGGGAAAGCGGACTCAGGTCCGCATGGACCTGAGTCCGCTTGAATTTCGGGAGATTTTCGGGAGAAAATTTGTCCCGAGAGGTTTTCGGGAGAGGTGCTGAATTTCGGGAGTCTCCCGGAAAATCCGGGAGGGTTGGCAAGTGTGCTAATAGGACTCAGGTAAAAGTAGTCATTTCAAAAAAGTACTTGAGTAAGGAAGAATTCAGTGAAAAAAACTACTCAAGTACTGAGTTACTGATGAGTAAATTCGGGTTTATTTAGTAGCTATTTTTAATGATTTGTGGACTGCATGTGTGTGTGTGTGTGTGTGTGTGTGTGTTCTTGTATTTCTACCCTTCTTGAGACAACAACAAGGAAAAGTACCTTCCATATGAGGACCGGTGAACAAGTTAGGACATAAATCATGGTCCCAATACGGAAAAACCATTGCATCTAATAGAGAATGTCTCATTTGCACCCCTGGTGGTGAAATCCATCAAAATGAGGGTGGTCCCAAAAAGGAGGGATTTTACAAATTGACTGTGTGTCGGATGTGCGCAATTTTTCAGGATTTATGCAGATCCCAAATACAGATCAGCAGGTACCAGAAGGTAAGAAAAGTTGCTTTTGCATAATATTGCGAAACAAAACGCCAGATAATATGTCTTTCCTTATAGACACACCATAATAATACTCGTATGTTGAAGGACAGTACAATCCATCAAGCGGTGCGGCTTCATAGCTTACCAAAGTCGTACTAAAACATTTTGATAGATTTTTGAGCGCCGTGTGTAATGTTCTATTTTTTAATGGAACATATAAAATGTTGTTGTTGTTTACTTGAGCCATATTGCCATCGTAGTGCAGTCTACACATATCTCTTATGTGTGACTGCCATCACATTGCAGTCTACACGGTATTCAATTTAAATAATTTGTTTTTTTTCCTACCTACAAAATCTTGTTTAAATATTCTGCAACATCCCGAGGATGCTTAATTTGACAATTGCAAGTTCTATAGTGCTTGTTTTCAGAATAAAATACTTATTTCTATCTGAAAAGTCCTGCTAATTGTCTAGATATACAAATATTAATTAATTATTATTTAGGATGCCTTATTAAGTCAAATGAATTGGCTGCTGTGGAGGTTGCCCTCCAGGGGGTTCTTTGGACCACCAAGCACCGACATGATAGCCCGGTTCAGGTTCACAATACAGTTTTATTTTGCAATAAAGTCTGTGGGTTGCTTTCTAGCAATTGTCTTTTGTGGCTGTGTCAGGCTCGCTCTCGCTCTTACTCCAGCTCCAACAACCTCTCTCCTCCCGGCTGCTGCTTATACGGAGCGACAGGTGATTAGATAACAAGGCCCACCTGGGCCATCTCCGCACCTGTTGCTGACTTCGAAGCTGGTCCTGTCACACCCCGTTCCGCTGCAGGCCCGCAGGCCACGCCCCCCTCCACAGCTGCATTGACAGATATTTTCACTAGTTTTTAGCTATTTTTTGCCCTAAAATCTAGTCTTTTAATCTTTTTGTCAGCTCTTTTTTTCAGTGCCCCGTCTCGTTCCTGGTACCTCTTCTTCTGTAACCTCAACGATATACAATGTGTGTGTATTTGCAAAGACAGAACACACAGGGTGCATTCATGTCATGTCCTTGAACATAATGTACTGCACATGAAATGAGATCTCAAGTGCAGTTCAGTCCGTCCCAAGGTTGAAAAATATTTTCCCAACACTGGTGCAAAACGTATATATCCCATTGAATATCTCAACATGTGTTTTGTGGCAAATCAAACTATGTAGAGTGGCGCTTTCCATCATTTTCAGCAGATTGCATTGCAAAATGGTTAACCCCCTCTCTTCCTCTCATGCAAGACTCATCCAGGAATGGGGCCATATGATTTCCATCCCTACTGTGTAAAACAACTGCAGTTAAAAAACAGAAGTGTTTGAACTGCTGGGTTAGTGAATCAATAATTAAATGCATTATAGTCAAAAGCAGCTTGTGTAATGCTGAATATGACATGGAAAAACCTTTTCAGCAACATCACCCTCCCTTTCCCGATGTACGGTTCTATTTCTCTGCAAACGTGTCTCGTTTCATCGTGCATAAAAGGGAGGAAAACACATTTTCAAGGGGAGTTCTCTGCATAAAACATGCCGCCTTGTCGGCGTAACGCCAACGCAGACTCAAAAGTAAACCTGCAGCACGACAGTTTTGACATCTTTTTGATTTCAGTCACAACAGCGCACTCGATGTGTTAATAAATACGACCATGAGTGGAATGTGGATTCAGTGTTGCTATTCTTTGATGTAAAATGCGCTTGTGTGAAACACGTCTTTACATTGTCTTGTATTGTCTACACAATTTTAGCTTATGTTGAAGAAACAATGTCGTGCATTTATAGACACATGGGCGCATCGCTCGAATAGAATAATGGAATGATCGATGCAAAAAGTATACACTGTACTGTACACAGATATCATCTTTAATGGACATACAACTTTATGGTAACTTTTTTTTTTGTACTACCGTATTTTTCGGACTATAAGTCGCAGTTTTTTTCATAGTTTGGCCGGGCTCCAGCGCGACTTATATATGTTTTTTTCCTTCTTTATTATGCATTTTCGGCAGGTGCGACTTATACTACGGTGCGAGTTATACTCGGAAAATACGGTAAGTACCACCTCAGAAAATACTTGGCTCTCCAAGTACCACCATAATGACCAACATTAAAACACAGTAGATTAGTAGGCCTAACCCAGCAGGCACAAGACATTGAAACAACATTGATTTTATACATGCAACCTGACATTGAAGAAACGTCGTCAAAAAGCACGTTGTTTCAACGTTGTTGTGGAAGTCACTTCCTAGCGGTTCCACTGACATACACATCACAGAAGCCAGGTGTGCAAAGTTGAACAAAGTTTTAATGTACAAACCCCGTTTCCATATGAGTTGGGAAATTGTGTTAGATGTAAATATAAACGGAATACAATGATTTGCAAATCATTTTCAACCCATATTCAATTGAATGCACTACAAAGACAAGATATTTGATGTTCAAACTCATAAACTTTATTTTTTTTTGCAAATAATAATTAACTTTGAATTTCATTGCTGCAACACGTGCCAAAGTAGTTGGGAAAGGGCATGTTCACCACTGTATTACATCACCTTTTCTTTTAACAACACTCAATAAACGATTGGGAACTGAGCAAACTAATTGTTGAAGCTGTGAAAGTGGAATTCTTTCCCATTCTTGTTTTATGTAGAGCTTCAGTCGTTCAACAGTCCGGGGTCTCCGCTGTCGTATTTTACGCTTCATAATGCGCCACACATTTTTGATGGGAGACAGGTCTGGACTGCAGGCGGCCCAGGAAAGTACCCGCACTCTTTTTTTACGAAGCCACGCTGTTGTAACACGTGCTGAATGTGGCTTGGCATTGTCTTGCTGAAATAAGCAGGGGCGTCCATGAAAAAGACGCCGCTTAGATGGCAGCATATGTTGTTCCAAAACCTGTATGTACCTTTCAAAATTAATGGTGCCTTCACAGATGTGTAAGTTACCCATGTCTTGGGCACTAATGCACCCCCATACCATCACAGATGCTGGCTTTTGAACTTTGCGTCGATAACAGTCCGGATGGTTCGCTTCCCCTTTGGTCCGGATGACACGATGTCGAATATTTCCAAAAAACAATTTGAAATGTGGACTCGTCAGACCACAGAACACTTTCCCACTTTGCATGAGTCCATCTTAGATGATCTCGGGCCCAGAGAAGCCGGCGGCGTTTCTGGATGTTGTTGATAAATGGCTTTCGCTTTGCATAGTAGAGCTTTAACTTGCACTTACAGATGTAGCGATGAACTGTATTTAGTGACAGTGCTTTTCTGAAGTGTTCCTGAGCCCATGTGGTGATATCCTTTAGAGATTGAAGTCGGTTTTTGATACAGCGCCGTCTGAGGGATCGAAGGTCACGGTCATTCAATGTTGGTTTCCGGCCATGCCGCTTACGTGGAGTGATTTCTCCAGATTCTCTGAACCTTTTGATGATATTCTTGCAATTGCACTTTGAGAAACGTTGTTCTTAAACTGTTTGACTATTTGCTCACACAGTTGTGGACAAAGGGGTGTACCTCGCCCCATCCTTTCTTGTGAAAGACTGAGCATTTTTTGGGAAGCTGTTTTATACCCAATCATGGCACCCACCTGTTCCCAATTAGCCTGCACACCTGTGGGATGTTCCAAATAAGTGTTTGATGAGCATTTCTCAACTTTATCAGTATCACACCTCCCTCCACAGTTGTATTTGTGTTGTAGAATATTGGTTGGAAAATGACCAACATTTCAATAGTCAAATCAAAGTTACAACCTAACATTGAATAAAGGTTGTCAAAAAAGCATGTTGTTTCAACGTTTTATTTGTGTTGTAATATACTGGTTGGAAAATGTCCAAATTTCAATGGTCAAATCCACATCAGAACCCAACATTGATCAAATGTCGTCAAAAAACATGTTGTTTCAACGTTGGATTTGTGTTGTAAAATATTGGTAGGAAAATGACCAAAATTTCAATGGTCAAATTAACATTACAACCTAACATTGAATAAACGTCGTCAAAAAGCATGTTTTTTCAACGTTATGTTGGAGTTACTCAACGTCGGGACCTAATTCAACAAGTTCTCAACGTTGTTTCAATGTCTTGTGCCTGCAGGGAAGTATTCCTTAAAAACACAAGCCAGAGGTTTTATTTAACAAGTATTTATATGATTTTTGGCCACTGTCACATCACACACAGTTTGAACAGTAACACTGTGTTTGAATATAGGAAAATTAAACACTTTAAACACTTAAATGATGAATCAAATAAAAGTCATTGCACATAAAAACAAACATGCTAAAATAAATATAAGTGGTATGCGTACCACAGTTTGACAATCTTTTCATTGTACTCTTCATTATTAGTCACATACCTATTTCCGGGATGTTATAAAATAAGGCATTTTCTAACAGGATTGGAATTACCGCTGCAGTAATGGGATTTAAAATCCATGCAGCAGAATTGTGTCAAAAGTAGAGCAGCGCCAGTATTGATGTTACATAAAAGCTGCAATTAGGGAACTTGGGTATTGTAATCTAATTGGCTAAAGCGACGACTATGATCACATGTGCTGTGATGTCATAGTCACTTCAATTACTCCCATCTTTGTTTTGGGCTTTCAAGCAGACAAGGACACGCTTAAAAGCAGGTCCGTGTGTCTTTCTAAAAAGGATTTGGAGCATGACGGACGTCGGAAAGCTACTTCTGAACATAAATGGACGTTTCTGCAAAAAGTCAAATTCTCTTGATCTCTTACTTTGTCGTCCTCCAACACGAAAGTGGGTCCTTTATTAACAGAAGCAGAACAGTGTGCAGAACTAAAAGTTCCATTCGGTTAAGGAAAAAATACCCATTTGAACGGGGGTGTAGCAGCAAATTCTGGGACCCACTATACAAGACTCCTAAAAGGGCCCTACGTCCCACCCAAAAACCCACACTCACTTGTTTACATGCAAAACTAATGAGTGCATGAATGTGTTGGTGCCTTGTTTTTCTTCTTCTTGGTTTTGAGTCTATTTCTGTTTCAGCGCTCCTTATTTTGTTTTTGTTCTGCATGGTTGCTAGATGCGTTGATCACACACACAAGTTTCTGGTTATGGATTAGTGTCCCCACCTGCTGCCGCCACTAATCTTGCCCCTTTAAATACCCGTATGCCAGTACTTGCTTGACTTTTGTTCGCCACGGGCGAACTTGTGTTATAGTACTTGCTTGTCATACTCAAATAGGTTTTGCCTTGGGCTTCTTCCCATGCGCCTCGGAGCAACACACTCTTTGTTTCATATTCTTACCTTGCCAGTGGAAATAAAAGATTCTTACCTCCACGCTGCTTCTGCTGCTTCCTGTCCTTCCTCTTCCTGAGAACACAACCATCGCAGACATGCGACTCGAATCTAACGGAAACTAACTTTCGACTTTTTAAAGATGGGATTACAATATCTATATAACCCCCACTTAAATATGATTATAAGTCTTACCAGTTTACCTTTAAAGGGGTCTGTAGAAGTCATACATACGCCAGATACGCCAGGTTTAATGGTTGTTTCCACAAGCTCATCAGAAAAAACGTTCTTTCTGGACTTTTCAGTCCCTCCAATACTCCTTCTCCTCCTGCACTCGGTCACTCTCTGTTAAAGACAACAGAGGATTAGATTAACACGTACCACCTGTGAAATCTAATCACCTGCCAGCTGTGTCTCGCCGTCAGCACCAAAGACAGCGGCGGTGACCTTTGCTCCTGCAAGCGCGCTGGCAACACCTCCCTCCAAAGTCATTTCATATATTTTATTTATATGTAAACATGTTTCGCAGACCATTTTTAAAACTTTGGAGACATTTTGCGGCAAATTCCTAAAATCACTAGTGTGCTCCTGTTCTATAGAGGAACTTGGACCAAAGTAACCCACAATGATTCATGAAACTAAAGTGTTGTTGTAGCCTTTTTACTTTTGATGCAAACAGTAGTCATTTGTTCAACTTCTCTAGTTAAACTAGATGAGGCAATTCCTGAAAGAATTGCGTGTGAATGCTCCAATGCTGAAGTTGTACTAAAATCCTGGAATTTTTTTGTAGAATTGTTGAAGTAGAGCACACAATTCCCAAACAGGCTGAGTATTTTGAAGTTGGAACAGTTTGAATCAGATGAAAAATGTGGGAGTTGTGGAACTTTGAAGAATGTCCCATTTAATTTTCCAAAAAATTTGAGAAATTTGGAAAAAATGGTAAAAAACTTGAATGGTCTGAATGAGTTCAAATGATTGGTGCTGGAATTTTTCCAAATCGGTCGAGAAATGTTGACGTAGTAATTGAGAAATGGTATTACGGAACTCCTGGAATTTTGGGAAAACCGGGGAATTTTTTCAGTTCAAAAAAACAATTTAATTTTTTTGTCCTGATTAAGAGGAATGTTTTGACGGTAGAACGGTTGAAATGCGTTGGAAAACGTGGAAGGAGTAGTTGCCAAAAAAATGGTGGAGATAGGGCTCTGGAAAACCAGGAATTCTGGATAATCCTGGACATTTTTTAGAATTTGGAAAAAAGGGAATTTAAATTCCTAGGATTTTTGAATGTGTTGAAGATGGAATGGTTTGAATCAGATGAAAAATGTGGGAGTTGTGGAACTTTGAAGAATTCCCATTGAAAATCAATGGGAATTTCCAAAGAATTGGGGAATTTCGGGAAAAGAGGGATTTTTTTGGAAATGGTAAAAAACTTGAATGATCTTAATGATTTAACATGCCAGAGGCTGTTCACCTTAGAGACCTGCTGCGGATATGGGTACGGTTGGTGTTGGAATTTTTCAAATCGGTCGAGAAATGTTGAAGTAGTAACCTGTTGAATTGAGAAATGGTATTACAGAATTCCTGAAATTTCGGCAAAACCGGGAATTTTTCAAGTTCATATAACAACTTTTTTTTTTTTCCTGATTAAGAGGAATGTTATGACGGTAGAACGGTTGAAATGCGTTGAAAAAAGTGGAAGGAGTAGTTGCCAAAAAAAATGGTGGAAATAGGGCTTTGGAAAACCAGGCATTCTGGATAATCCTGGAATTTTTTAGAATTTGGAAAAAAAGGGAATTAAAATTTCCAGGATTTTTGAATGTTTTGAAGGTGGAATGGTTTGAATCAGCCCTGCGATGAGGTGGCGACTTGTCCAGGGTGTACCCCGCCTTCCGCCCGATTGTAGCTGAGATAGGCTCCAGCGCCCCCCGCAACCCCAAAAGGGAATAAGCGGTAGAAAATGGATGGATGGATGAATGGTTTGAATCAGATGAAAAATGTGGGAGTTGTGGAAAATTGAAGAATTCGCATTGAAAATCAATGGGAATTTCCAAAGAATTGGGGAATTTCAGGAAAAGCGGGAATTTTTTTGAAAATTATTTAAAAAAACTTGAATGATCTGATGTTATAATTTTTCAAATTGGTCGAGAAATGTTGACGTAGTAACATGTTGAATTGAGAAATGGTATTACGGCACTCCTGGAATTTCGGGAAAACCGGGGAATTTTTTCAGTTCAAAAAAACAATTTGATTTTTTTGTCCTGATTAAGAGGAATGTTTTGACGGTAGAACGGTTGAAATGCGTTGAAAAATGTGGTGGTGTTGGAATTTTTAAAATCGGTCGAGAAATGTTGAAGTAGTAACATGTTGAATTGAGAAATGGTAGTACGGAATGCCTGAAATTTCGTCAAAACCGGGAATTTTTCAAGTTCATATAATAACTTCATTTTTTGTCCTGATTAAGAGGAATTGTTTTGATGGTAGAACGGTTGAAATGCGTTAAAAAATGTGAAAGGAGTAGTAGCCAAAAAAAATGGTGGAAATAGGGCTTTGGAAAACCAGGCATTCTGGATAATCCTGGAATTTTTTAGAATTTGGAAAAAAAAGGGAATTTAAATTTCCACGATTTTTGAATGTGTTGAAGATGGAATGGTTTGAATCAGATGAAAAATGTTGGAGTTGTGGAACTTTGAAGAATTCCCATTGAAAATCAATAGGCATTTCCAAAGAATTGGGGAATTTCAGGAAAAGCAGGATTTCTTTTGAAAATGGTAAAAAAAAACTTGAATGATCTGAATGAGTTGGTGTTGGAATTTTTCAAATCGGTCAAGAAATGTTGAAGTTGTAACCTGTTGAATTGAGAAATGGTATTACGGAATTCCTGAAATTTCGGCAAAACCGGGAATTTTTCAAGTTCATATAACAACTTAATTTTTTGTCCTGATTAAGAGGAATGTTTTGACAGTGGAACGGTTGAAATGCGTTGAAAAATGTGGAAGGAACAGTCGCCAGAATAAAGGGTGAGAATAGGGATTTGGAAAACCAGGAATTCTGGAAAATCCTGGAATTTTTTTGAACTTGGAAGAAAGGTAGTTTAAATTTCCAGGATGGTGGAATGTGTTGAAGGTGCAAGAGTTTGAATCGGTTAAAAAATGTGGAAATGTCCGATTTGGAAAACCTTTAATACTGGGAAATCTGGGAATTTTTGGAATTTGTCAAGGGAAATCCCGCGATTCCCGAAAAGGCTGAACAGTTTGAATCGGGTAGAAATTTGGAAGGTAGAGCGTGCCAAAATCTGGAGGAGAAGAAGAAGAAGAAGTTGAACGCTTTATTATGCTCCTCGTTTGTATTTCTTGTTTAGCACTTAGCAATACCGCTACATGATGCTTATTGTTTAACACAGCTTCTAAAACTTATAGATCATCTTCCTTATATTCAGGCTCAAAAATATAAGGTTTGTCCCAAAGTAGTCTCTCATGAAGTCTGTCAGTGTTGTTGAAGGAAATAGCCAACGATGTGATGCATCTGTGAAAACAATGCGCCGCCCTATGGGTAAAATGACCAAAACACGAGAATATTACATGTTATTATCAATCACATATATACTTACAGCATGTATATAAAACGTTGATTGATGTCAGGTTCAAACACCGATGACATCTATTAGACAAGACAAGAATCCAAGAAGTCAAACAGAGACAGGATTCAATTTAGCTCATGAGGAGAAACGTCTGGGCTACAACTTCGCAACAGTCTCCCACCACGCTCTGACGAGGGAGTTCCACGCCTCCACTTTTATTTCGGCCTTTTCTGGTTACATAGCATTACATTACATTACGCAGCTGCTCCTAAGGGGAGGTGGTCATAAACAGCTGTTGCACCCGGTCATAAACAGTTCAAAGAAAAGGTGTCAGGTCCTGCTTCCTCTCCGCTTTGTAGATCTCGGGTCAGGACAAAATCTTCCTGCGGCTGACAATAGATCAAAGAATTGTCGCATCCCATCGCACACAGTGGAGTTTTGCAAGCCTTTTGCTTGATAACATGAAAGAGAGCTTTTGTCTTCTCGCAGGGGACCTGGACTCAATGTAACACAGAAGTTGTATGATAACTTATTTACAATTATTCGGACAATGGAGACGTTTGGATTTTTTTTAGAAAGCGTTATAGGCGTAATACGCATTGCTAGCCTGACTTCTGCCGAGGTTTATTTACCAGTTAGAATGCATTAAAAAAAACTATGTGTTCTTGTGATTGTGAATGATAGGCAACATTCCAAAAAAGTGTGATTCCCCCTCAATATTGATATAGTGAAATTTTACAAAAGACAATCAAGATTTAGAACTTTCTCTAAAATAAAGTTTCAGCTTGGTCCGTTTGATTGACCCAAACATTTGCCCGATTTAGAAATGGTGAGACACTGACAGACAATACAAGCTTATTAGCGTAAGCTTTTGTTATCACCACGGGGACTGAGCTCAATAATTTTTTAAATGCCCGATTTTAACATTCTTAATTACGGTCATTCAGCATTTTCAATAAAAGGAGGTTTGGCGATAAGACTTATTTTCATGAATTCCACAACGTCATCACTGTGGCTTACGGTAATATGCGGGCTTATCAAAGCTTTGCCGAGCTTTTCCATTGTGTCGCATTTTAATGAACTGCGATGATCTTGTGTCCTTTTTCTGGCAGTCGCATTCCAATTACTCGATGCTTCCTGATTGGATTGTTTGCGGAAAATGTTGAAATTAAAGTGCACAATTAACTGTGTATTGACTTGTACGGAACCTGATAGTTTAAAAAAAATAATACCAGACAATAAACCGACATATCAAAAGGTCGAAGCTGTCTCTAAAATGGTTGCTGGCCTGGGGAGGAACCGAAACTGAAAGTGTCAGGTTCAAACACTGATGGCATCTATTAAACAAGACAAGAAGCAAGGAATTAAACAGAGACAGAATTCAATTTGGCTCAATGGAGGAGAAACGCGTACACCTGTACCCTTGTACGCTTCCTCTTTTATTTGGACTTTCCCTGATTACATGGCAACAGCTGTTTCTAAGGGAGGGGGGTCGTAAACCGCCATCGCCTTTGATTACAAAACAGTTCAAAGAAAAGGTCGTTAAACAGTTAAAAGAAAAGGTCGCCTGCAGGGGAGTCAGGTCCTGCTTCCTCTCACCTTTGTAGATCTCGGGTCAAGACAATATCTTTCTGTGGATTACAATACATCAAAGAAACCGACGCCTTCATGTCGCTTCCCATCGTACACAGTGGAGTTTTACAAGCCTTTTGCTTGGTAGGATCAAAGACAGCGTTTGTCCTCTCGCAGGGCGAAATGAACTCAATGTAACACAAAGTTTGGTGATAACTTCAGATACAATTATTCTGACAGAAAGTTAACTTGACATGTGTGCATGCCTCCTTATTCATCCTGTACTTCAAAATAGTAGTGAAGTGTGAAGTGAATTATATTTATATAGCGCTCTTCTCTAGTGACTCAAAGCGCTTTACATAGTGAAACACAATATCTAATTTACATTTAAACCGGTGTGTGTGACACTGGGAGCAGGTGGGTAAAGTGACTTGCCCAAGGACACAATGGCAGTGACTAGGATGGCGGAAGCTGGGATCGAACCTGGAACCCTCAGTATAGAAAATAGCGCTATATAAATATAATTCACTTCACTATTTAAGGACAAAATTGTTCTTGGATTGCAATAAGAAACATATGTTTAATGCACCATAAGATTGTTTGCTAAAATACAGCCAATAATGCCATTTTTGTGGTCCCCTTTATTTAGAAAAGTATCAAAATACCACAAAAATGGCATTATATAACTAAAATTAACACCGTAAAAAAATAAAATAAAAATAACAATATAAAAATTATTAGTATCGGGACAGCCCACATATACCGTATATGTATATATATATATATATATATATATATATATATATATATATATATATATATATATATATATATATATATATATATATATATATGGTATATATATATGTGTATGTATGTGTATATATATATATATATATATATATATATACACATACATACACATATATATATATACCATATATATATATATATATATATATATATATATATATATATATATATATATATATATATATATATATATATATATATATATATAACACCGTAACATTTTAAAAAAAATACAATAATAATATACAAAATATTAGTATCGGGACAACCCACATACATATATATATATATATATATATATATATATATATATATATATATATATATATATATATATATATATATATATATTATAGCAACAAGTATTTTGATACTTTTCTAAAAAAAAAGGGGACCACAAAAATGGCATAATTGGCTCTTATTTATATATATGTATGTAAAAATAAAAATAAAAATAAAAAATAAAAAAATACAATAAAAATACAATAATAATATACAATAATATACAACCCACATTCACATATATATACATATGTATATATATATATATACATATATATATATATATATATATATATATATATATATATATATATATATATATATATATATATATATATATATATATATATATATATACACTGTGGGGGATTAATGAATAATAACTAACAAGAAACTGGTCATAAAACAATACTATTACTATACTAACAAGTATTTTGATACTTTTCTAAAAAAGGGGACCACAAAAATGGCATAATTGGCTCTTATTTATATATATGTATGTAAAAATAAAAAAATAAAAAAAAATAAAAAATAAAAAATAAAAAATAAAAAATAAAAAATAAAAAATAAAAAATAAAAAATAAAAAATAAAAAATAGAAAATAAAAAATAAAAAATAAAACGTAAAAAAAAGACCTCAAAAGTTTCAATATAAAATTACTGTCACCATGAAAATTCAATAATAAGGTTGCTTGAAATAAATTAAGAAACAAAAGAAAAGAAAAAAAAGTGATTTTTAAAAAAAAAAATTAAAATGAAAAATGTCAATAAAATAAATACGATAAATAAAACGTAAAAAAAGACTTCAAAAATGTTAATAAAAATTACTGTCGCCGTGAAATAATAAGGTTGTTTGAATTAAATTAAGAAAAAAATGAAAAAATTAAAAAAAAAAAAAAAAAATTTAATTAAAAAAAAGGACAAATTTAAAATTTCAATAAAATAAATACAATAAATAAACAAAACGTAAAAAAAGACCTTAAAAATGTTAATATAAAATTACTGTTGCCGTAAAATTTCAATAATAAAGTTGCTAGAACTAAATTAAGAAAAAAAAAAATTAAAAAAAAAAATTAAATGAAAAAATATATATTAATTTTCAATTAAAAATTAAAATAAAATATATAAAATAAATAAAATAAATGAAATAAAATGTAAAAAAAAAAGACCTTAAAATGTTTTATATAAAATGACTGTAGCCGTGAAAGTTCAACAAGGAAGGTTGCTGGAACTAAATTAGTAATGCAATATAGTGTATATGCTTTGTGAGTAACAAACATTTCTTTGGATCATATTCTTCTCTTTGGCGCCTGAAAGTCAAACTGAAAAGAAACCCAACAGGAGGGACCTTTCCAAAAACAGAAAGTCAACATAGCCCTCAAGAAAGACACAAACAAGCTGGAGGAACTTGAGTCGACACTCTTCAATAAGTGCCCAGTGCTGGAGGAGCTGCTCGGACAAGATGAGACGAATGAAGAGGGATGAGGAGAAATGAAAGAGGCCTTGTAAATTAGGTCACAGGGAACACCAGCATAAAGATCTGAGCAGTGTCTCCAGAACAAATAGAACAACAGTTTCAAGTGAAGACGAGCATCAAAGCAGACAAGAAAAACTACATTGAGAGGCTTGTAAGAAAGGCAGCGATTGGAAGGACAAACAACTATCTG